>NC_050596.1:24977096-25057096 GCF_013368585.1 Megalops cyprinoides
CTGAAATCTTAACCTCAAATAAAAAGCTAATGAAGAATGATGCTGTCCAAGCCAGGTATGGGTAAATTTGCTTACTGGCTCAGAGTATCAAACTAGACTCATGTTTTCCTGTTCAATCAAGAAGCTGCAAACAAAGGAAGCAAGTATCTTTCCTCTCAAAGCA
Source organism: Megalops cyprinoides (assembly GCF_013368585.1). Lineage (NCBI taxonomy): Eukaryota > Metazoa > Chordata > Actinopteri > Elopiformes > Megalopidae > Megalops > Megalops cyprinoides. Next base: position 24,977,260 of record NC_050596.1, read on the forward strand.
TTCCACTGTCTCTGTCTCAAAGCATGTATTTCAGCATAATCAAAACAAAACACTCCCAGCAAACACGGGGGGATTTTAACAGTCTCAAATAATGATGATAGAGATGCAAATTCATGTCAATCTAAAACATTTTAAAAATGAAAAATGACAATACAAACTTTGTGAGACAGCAAAGTTTGTGTCTTCGTCTCATGAGCTTTGGATGTGGGATCAGTTTTTCTTGCTTTTGGAATGCATTCATTTGTACTTGGAACTTTACAAAACGTTTCAGCTCAAGAGCACATAAACACATAATTAAACAGCTTACCATTTTAAATTATGAGTTCACATGGCACCCCAAAGCAAAGTCTATCCTTACAAAAGAAATATCAAAGAATATATATTTATTTTTACACATGCCAGTTTCAGCAGTTACTCCACATTAAGGTGGACATCCAAAACAATATGCACTACAGGATTGGTTTATGAATAGTAGATATAACTGTTTCTGAACTCAAAATGCTGTCAAACTATCACTTAACCTGACCTCAGACCAAATTGAAAAACTTCTAATAGTTATGAAATATTAATATAATGGTGCCAAAAGAAACATTGAGGAAATGCAGCTGAATGTGATGTATCAGAACTGATGGAGGTTTGATCTATGGCATCTTCATAGAAGGGGGGGGCTACCTTGAATATGCGGGCTGGCCCCCACTTCCTCCCCCTCTACCACATCCCTGCTAATGCAGAACACATTGAGGGCCAGCGATCAGGCCAGGCAGCAGCTAATTGGGCTGAGAGACCCGGCGCGGCCACTTAATCAGCCATTATTTATGGGTCTCGGTGGTTTAAATCAACAAGAGCAGGAACTGGGGCCAGGCCTTATGGGTCTATAACTGCTGTCAAAATAATCACATACAGATATATTCATCAGAGCTCAGACCAGAGCCCAGCTCGCCCGCTGCCTCCCTCAGTCCCTCCTTCGCTGCCCCTCTCTCTGTCTCTCCCTCTCTGTCTCCAGATCCCCATACGCTCTCCTCTCAGACAGAAGCCAGGGTGGCAGAGGGGACAAAGCTTCAGCTTAGCCCGGGCCTTGGTGCTGCACCAATCGGCCGTGGCCGTGGAGGAAGTGATGCCGGACGCCTCACGCTCGGCCAAAGGGGGAGGTGGGGAGTGTGTGTGTGTGTGAGAGAGAGAGAGAGAGGCGGAGAAGCGGCCAGAGAGGAGCGAGGAAGGCTGAGGGAGATTTGCGGATTAAGACTAATGAGAATCTTGAATGAGTAATACATGAGCAATGGAGCTCCCTGGCAGCAGACAGAGGAATTACTGTGAACTGCGAACGGTTCGGGTTTGGCACGGAGGAGTGTGCGCAGGGAGGGAGAGGGGAAGGGGGCGAAGGACTGAGCAGAGGGGAGATAAAACAGGTGAGAGGGGGGAGAGAGTCGAAGCTTGGGCGACGCAGACATTTCCATATGCGATTTACATTACGTCCACTTAAGAAAAACATGGGGACGGGAAGCCTGTGTGTCAGTATTTTATCCTCAACAGGAAGATCGCAAAGCCCTGGCTTAGGTTCTGTGGGCTCTAGTTCACACTCTGGCACGCCATGCTCGGGAGCAAGAGAAGTCGCTGAAATCGCTCAGAGGAAAATTAAATCGGCATCAGCCTGTATCAGCCAAATGAGCTGTAATGATAGTACCTTTCGTCTGCAGAAATGCATCCGGAAAGAAATTCTGGAAAGAAAAAGCCAAAAGGTTCCCCCGATACACACTGCGAAGTCGGTCAGCGTTTGCGTTGGGCTGCACCTACAGAGAGGGACGTTGGCTGTAAGGGTGGGTGGTGGCCGCAGCGTGAAGATAAAATGGGGAACTTTTTTTGTGAGGCTGTCCCAGGGCAATTAGGCTGGAGGGAGGCAGGCAATGTGTGAAAACATTTGTTCACCAGACCGGAGCCCTCGCTCGGCGCGGCTGATGGTGTGCTGATAGAACGCTTGGAATCAGGGATGGACCTCCGCCAGCCCAGATTGCCCAGAGCTGTGGAGTGAGGCCAGGACATCAGGGTTAAACCCCCAACTCCTTTCACAGACACACACACATACACACACATGCATGCATGCACACACACACACACAAACACACACACACATGCACGCACACACACACACGCACACACACACACACACGCATGCGCACACACATACACACACATGCATGCATGCACACGCACACACACACACACACACAAACACACACACACATACACACACACGCATGTGCACACACATACACACACACGCATGTGCACACACATGCATGCATACGCACACATACACACACAGACAAACACACGCACACATGCACGTACACACACACACACACACACACACACATACAAACACACACACACACACTCACACATGCAAACACACACAAACATGCACACATGCATGCACACATACACACATGCATGCCCACATGCAGACACACACGCTCACGCACACACATACACGCATACACACATATGCATGCACACACGCATGCAGGCATGCTCACATATACACACACACATGCACAAACTCACGCTCAAACACACACATATACACATATGCAGCACACACACACACACACACACACACAGAGCTATCATGCTTGGCCAAAAGGGTGTCCACTAGCTGACTGGTGAAAGTCTGGCAGGCCAAACACAGGTCTAAGCCCCATTATGATGAAATTCCATAGAGTACCAGCACCTTTTGGAAATATCCTATAAATCAGGCCAATGTGCTGTAGGACTGGGCCAATTCACCACTGGTTGCTATAGGATTTTCTGTTGTCCTGTGGGACATTTTTGTGAGGGCAGTGTAGTTTAATTGTCATGATTACTTAAAAGTATTGCATAATATTTATCTGTGAATAAACACATCAACCAACTGAAATATGTTCCTTCATGGAGGTTCCCACGAGTTCCACTGCATCCAGAATGCGCAACTAGTGGCCCCTCTTATTTACAATTGTTTTTGTTTTCCAATGTCTAACCCCAAGCCCCTGGAGGAAGAAATAATGATCCTAACCCCATTAAACTGAAATAGATTGAGAAAGAGGTTAAGGGCAAGATTGTGTGAGAGAGAAAGGGGGAGAGGAGTGGGGGGGGGGGGGGGGGCACAACAGGGTGCGAGAAGGAGCGCCAGCTCTTTTCATCCAGAGCTGCACCTGGTTTCTCTCAGCATGACTTTGGGGGGGGGGGGGGGTGGGCGGGGGGTTTGCTTGTCAAGGACAAGGCCGAGCCAGTTTGTCTTGCGCGACGGGAGGGAATCTGGCTCCAGGGTGGCTTGTGTCTGCTGGCTGGGGGTCTGCCTGGGAGCGTCACTCAGGGCATGCTAACTGATTGGCCTTTAATTTTGTTGAGCCTTAGGAGAAGAAGGGGGCTGACACAGTCCACCCCCCCCTCCACCGAGCCACTGTTCCAATCTTTGGGTTGAGCTGGGGCGGGGGGCGGAGTAGGGGATGGGGGGGACCAGTGTGGAAATGAAGGATAAGCAGACGCAGGGATTGAGAGCAGGAAGTGATGCTTTAAACAGAGTTCCAGAGAGGCCACAGTGCTTTGCCGGTAAAAAAAACGTTACGTCAATAAGCTGCACCGTTTTAAAGGGAATGCACCAGTTGGGCCATTCTACAAAGTGATCTGTGCACATTGAAAGATAAGGATGAACATGATTCTTCTTCCTTTTCTCAGTCCCCTATTATCCTCCTACATCCTTCAAATTCAAATCTAAATATCTTTATTAGGATCATAAAAATGTGTTGCCAAAGGTATATGCAGCAGTCAGTGTTAATGGAAATTAACGGAAGTTGGGGGTTTGTGTTAGTGATATAGTAGACGAGTATCAAAACAATTGCAGGAGACATACAGAATATTATTAATACAGTTACTATGCTAATATCATAGCTACTGATTACTCTCAACAATCTCAAAGCAACATCATTTTCTTTTAAAAGTCATAATTCCCCTCCCTTAATGATTCCCTTTTTAATCTTTCATAGCATAGCCCTTTCTAAGGCCAAAGCTTTGTCAAATTCATGGTAAACTTGTGTCAACATCAAGAACTCCCTCTACAATCTTATGTTAAATCAGATGCTATTAGGGTGGAGTATTATCACAGGGCAAACAAGACACAGTGTTTGGGGGGGGGTTAAATAGCTATCTTATCTGGATACCAGGGATGAGATGGACTTTGAATCACAAATGGCATCTCATTTATACATTGTTTGCCTGGAAATAAACCCACTCAAGTTGAGCTTACTTATTGGCCGCTTCTTTGAAATGACCATTGGTAAATCAGTTTGACGACAATGGTCCAGATAAAAGCTAATTTCAGCCCTTGTGTGCGTTGCTGTGGGTCAATTAAGGTCTGTATTTATTGACGTCTAAAAAGGTTATTGCACCAGAGCTCTCTCAAGAGCATACACATTAGAGCTACTTCATTAGAAGTCAGAAAAAAGGCTTCATTTGCACCACTCCCTAAAAACAAAGCAATACAAAATCCTCTGTTAACGTATGATAACCTCATGAAAAGAAAAATTATCCTTTGTGAATTAATACATTGGGAACATTACATTTGAGCAAATCATTATTTTTTGGGTTGTATTTGGAAGGTTAGAAGGGTTCCATGATTAATTGGTTTCTACTCAAAATGAAGGACTGGAACACGGGGGTTGTCTCCTAGTACATGAGTCAGTCTGTCTGTCTGTGTGTGGTGGTGGTGGTGTGTGTGTGTGTGTGTGTGTGTGTGTGTGTGTGTGTGTGTGTGTGTGTGTGTGTGTGTGTGCGAGGCAGGGGGGTGAACTGAGGCCATTGCCCTGAATGGCTCTCTGCCCCCTGTCTGGCTTCCTAGGACCTGGGCTAGACAGGTGAGCTCTACTCAGCTTCGTACGTCCACTACAAATGCACATGCATGCTCACACGTGAACAAGTACACATGTGCACACATACACCCATGCAGGCGAACACACACACACACGCACACACACACATACACACACATGCGTGCACACACACACACACACACACACACACACACACGCACACACACACGTACACACACATGCGCGCACACACACACAGAGCTGACTTTGCTCCTTCTGCATCCTTCTACTCTTTTTCCCTTCCCTCATCAGCAGTTCCCACCTCATTCCCTCTCTCCTCCACCTCTTCCTCCTCCTCCACCTCCTCCACCTCCTCCTTGCGCTGTCTCACCCCTCCCCTCTGCTGACGGGCCCAGGCGCTCCGACAGCCAGAGGAAGCTCTGTTCGTCGGGCCCTGCCTGCCCAGCGTCAAACTAAGTGCCTCTGACAGCCGACCGCACAGTTATTAACTGTGATCCGCCACCACGGGGCCGGGCGCAGCAAGGAGGGAGGGGGGCGCGAGAGAGAGAAAGAGAGAGAGGCGCACACATCCCACACAAAGGGGGCTTTCACCATCACCCGAGGGGAGACCGCCACTGCTTTCCCATACAGTTACTTATTAATACACACACACACACACATACATATAAATAACTGTATATAATCTAATACATCGGTTCATGCTAGTGGTGCTGTTAGGTTGGGAGAGTGTCCTGCCAGGAAAGTGTCCTGCCGTAGGCTGAGCAAAGAGAGACCGGAGGCTCTGAGGCTCTCGGCCGCTGACACCAATGGGCAAACATGAGAAAAACAGCACCATATACACTGGGACTGAACACAAACCTACAGTGAAAATCATTGAGGTTTATAATTTGAAAAAAGTATGGACGTGTATAAATGCCTACATGCAATAAAAGGCAGCATTGCTTCAATGATTAACTCTGAGGTCTGCCTGCAGCATAAAATAACTGTCTGACCACTCCTTTATCAAGACTGGTGGTCCTTACTGCTGTTTGTGCCACATGTCCTTCCTTGTCATCCCTGCCTGGAGAAATAAGATGCATGTCCAGCACAAGTCCCTGCAAACGCCAAAAAAGCTCATTAGACTGTAAAATCTGTAGAGAAATAAATAAATGCGGGGAAAAAACATAATGAAAGTTGACTATGTTTAGCCCAAAAGTATTTCAATAAACAGCAGCTCTTCCGCCATAACAGAAGGGCTTAGTCGCTGAATTGAAAACCCAAGCCACTTTTTCCTGCCCAAGGCTCCCATAATTAGAGCCCGCAATTCACTGTTAAATAGTTGAGGCTTTCTCTTTGAGGTGACTGACTTTTATATAGCAACGCGACATACACAGACTCCTGCCTCCCCCCAGGGACAGCGATGGGTGTCCTCGCAGTCTTCAAAGCGACAGCAGCCAGAAGACACGGCTGACATGCATTATTCCTTGCAGAAGTTGTCTTTTGTTTGTCTCTTATTTAATCCCACAAATTGCAGGCTGTCCGTCAATGTTTCTTTCTCGGTCCCCCCCTTTTCTTTTTCTTCGCTTGACCGAGCTGGTGCTGCGTCCATCGCCACACGAGTAAAACGGCCTGTCAGCTTTACCCTCTGGTCCCTCCGTCGGGCCAACAGCAGTGAGGGGGTTTGTGTCTTCAAGCTTTTTCCAGTTTGAACTGGAAACCTAATATATTTATTAGGTGCAAAAGTCTTAAATAATGAAAAATAGTATAAAAAAAGAGTTCAATGAGACATATAATATAAAATGTATCATTTCTTTTTTACTTCTCAGCCCGTAAAATGAACCAGTCAAGCAAAATATTTAAGCACACATATTCTCCTCATTCATAGGGCAGGCACTAGGCAGTGGAGAGGGCATATTGAAGCCCTTATGCAGTTGGTGACCGGCTTGCCTGCGGTCTGGACGCTACTGTACCACACAGCAGCTCCTCCGAGGTCAGGCACCATTAGCGAAGCGTGCTGCCAAGTCAGTGTGAATAAGAGGACGCCCGCCCCGGCCCCCCGCTGCCACGGAGACTTAGCGCCCGATTGTGCAATTAGACATCACAGCCGCCGCGACTCTTTTAAGCCTCAGGCTCTATGCTTAGGAGCTATTACTCTCCCAGATCAAGTGTGATCCCCCTGCTTATCTGCATCGGAGGGGCTGACATACAGGGAGGCTTGCGGTCGGGGTTGGGCTGCAGACACCACAAGGGTGAGGGTGCTATAACAGATGCAAGGCTGCCCTCGTGTGGCCGCTACTGTAATTACAAACAGACGAGGGATAGTGGTGGTCGTGAACGGGTGTGGGGGGTCACCTAACTTACAAGGAGTGACAGACTTGTGCTTAAAGACTTCCCTGTTCCTTTAGACTCTCCTTTCCCTGCTGTGCTTTCACACCTCCAGCTGTTAAGCTGATCGGCATAGGAGTGGCTGGGCAAAAGGCTTTGAACAAGGGTGCTGTGATTACTCATTCCTAGCAGGAAAGAGATGGTACAGTACACTCTTGAACTTGGTATGTCGTTTAAAAAAGGCCCGACCATCAGAAGAGCACACAGCCCTTTATGGAGGACAAAAAAGACCACAATGCACAGTGTTGACAATAAAACCACCCGAAAAATATGCAAAAGAATAAACACACGTAGCAAAGATAAATGTCACAACGGCCCCTAATAACCTTAGTCACCCGCGTGGACTGCAGGTGGACACTGAACATGAAAGTGGCCCAGTCAGGCATGACTCACACGCTTGTCTATAAATGTTATTTGAACTTGTGCTTTGAGACTGCAGTGATTCAGGGTTCTGGGAACACAGTCAGCGAGTGGGTCTATGGTGAGGGCTAGACAGAGGTGAGTGTCACTTTTGCGTGTGTGTGTGTGCGTGTGCGTGTGTGTGTGTGTGTGTCCCCACCCCCTCTGCTGGGATCCTGCTCCAGACTGATAACGATTAGGGACGTGTGGTGCGGCTCCCAGAGGAAGCGCCCCCATCCTCAGCGTGTTTAATATGTGCGGTTTCTCTGTGGGAGTTCGACAGATACAAACTGCGGCTGCAGAGCCCCATCTTCCAGATGGGATCCGCCGAAAGCACAGGGCTTTGAAAGCTTTTGAAATGTGAAAGTAATATTATTTGAATTAAAGGAAGGTTGCAGAAATTGGGCTTAGTTCTGCCAGATTTGCTCAAAACAAAAGGGACGAGTCAGTGGAAGGGGATCTGTGGGTTTGGGCTGTGAGAGGAAGAATGCATCTCTGTACACAGCAGCTTTGGCGAGGGGGGACCCCACATGCACAGACATCACGCAGACATTCTCACTCACACGAATGCACACACACACACACACACACACACAGAGCGAGTAAATACATCGACACAACACCCAACACCCATACAGCAATGTGTATCACTAGTGTGCACATACGACAGCTCATGCAGCTACAAAACCAGCACATGTACTGTAGACACACATCAGATCGGAAACACTGATACACACACAGACACACCTATACATACAGATACATCTACGAAGAACAAACAAACACACACACACACACACACACGCTCATAAACAGCAGTTTCTACAACAATACCTCTAAACATGCAGGAACATTACAGCAAACCCCCCCCCCACACACACACACACACGCATACATTCATCTATGAGGAACGCACGCACACACACTCCCAAGCAGACAGACACATTGACTGTGGGCAAGTGGGACAAGACTGAAGGGCGGTTTGGGAGAAACTCTGACATGTTTGAATTAGTGGTGCCTCAGGGTTCAGCTGAGTGGTGATGGTTTTAGACTAAGTGGAAACACCTGGCCCCGGCAAAGAGGTCAGGCACAGTGTGGTGAGGGTTAACTCTGTGTCAGACATTACTGTCAGCAGGCTGCACATAGGCTGTCTCTTCCACTTCACACACCCTCCCTAACAGAGCCCCTTTGACAGACGGGCACACTGGCAGCCCGGGGTTTCAGTACTCCAACAGAGATGAAAAGGCTGATATTACCGCTATGCATTTCCACAACTTGATTAAAGACAGTAAAGCCCTGTAATCTCACCAATAAACCATGGCAATTACAGCTGTATAACCTTTAATCAATACCCAAGATAAGGCCTATCTGTCCACAGCCCTGCGCAGATGATAGAATCAAAATGAACGAACTGTTGATTGTCCCATACCTGCAAGGTTGTGATAATAATACAACTTGTTTATCTTGTATCTCTCTTGGTGCTATAGAAACACAACCAGTCTAGCGGCGATATTCCAGATAACGTTCTGGAAGGACCTGATGTGGTTTGGGAGATGACCAACCGCAGCTGACGTCACTGGGGATATCTCAGTACATGGGAAGAAGGCTAAGGATGCTCACATAGTCCTGCTGTTCATTATAATTAATATCATATATGACAATCCAGCTAAGGCATGATAGCCTCTCCTAACTGAGGTGTTTATGTCAGCAATATGACAGCACTGTTTCAACATTTATGAAATCCTGTGCGATTGCTTTGCTTCTCGAGGATTCAAACATACTGTGTATGGGAATGTACTGTACATACAAATAAGCGAGACCGTAAACTTTGAAATGACATTGACTTCTGCAAAATTCATGAATTCAGTGGTATCTGGTTTATATTTCCTTTATTTTGATCACCAAATGAGTGATCAGCACAGAAATCTAAGCTTTCTTAAAACTTTAAACTTGACATTTTGTCATTCTGGGCTAAGCATGAGTATCATTCTCAACTTTAACAAAAACGTCAGGAGAACAAACAAGCAAATAACCCCCTCGTTAACAGTTTCCTGTTAGGCCAAAAATCTTTAAACATTTCTACAATCCATAGAACAGAATGTATATTCCACTTGGGTATCAGCCACTCCAGAGAACACAGGCTGTGGAACTAGCAGGTGACAACCATCTACCCGCTTGAGTAACCGCACTTCAGAGTACCTGACAGTCACAGGTACACACAGAGCTTACTGTCCTGAACAAAAGACCCTGACTAGCTCTTCTGCTTCGGTGAGGCTGCATACAGTCCTGGCAGGTGGGACAGGTCTAAGAAGAGCAGGCAGTGGGTCTCAGCTCCTCACACTCGGGTCCCCCAGGTTCTGGAAGTAGGGGTGAGTCAGTGCCGCCTTGGCTGATATGCGCTGGGAGGGATCGTAGCACAGCAGTTGCTGGAAAGACGAGAGGAGGAAGTTCACAAATCCTCAAGGACATGTCCACATTCAGTGGAGCCTACAGTTGTGAGTGCCAAGAGGCTCCGTTGTTGTACCCTCACCTAATTTTTCTCACCCTAGTTGCTCTTGAGCTGCTTACATGGGTTGCAGTTACACTGCAATCTGTAATATGGACAGGCATTATTACATGCAAGTAAATTATGTAATAATGAAATGATACTGTACTTGGCTTCTGCACAACTGCCCTATTGCCTGACTCAAGATTGTGACTTAGCGTAATGCCCTGGACCTTCACATAGTCCTAGTGATATAATGTATAATCGTGCCAAACGCATTTGACTGCTGCTTGCATACTTTTCATTTACTGCCCTCTGCTGGTGTGATGGCCCCTATGACCTGCAACATTAGAATTAGATTCAACTTTATTGTCATTGTGCAGGTGAGTACAGGTACAAAGCCAATGAAATGGCACAATAGAAAAGAAACGTTAAGTGAGAAACAGGAATGGCCAGGGAGGAAAAGGAATGTAAAATGAGTAAAAGTCAACATTGGAAAATAAATATTAAAAAGAAAGAGAGATTGATAAAAAGCAAAAAGGAAAGCCAAAATGAGGAAATGGTAACTGGAAATGAAATTTATGGTATGTCTGAAAGTATTTTTCTTTCAATTTAATAGAGTAACATCCAGTTCTTGTTTGACATTCTTTTTTTTTTCATTTGTCCTTGCTATTCTTGTATTGGCATTTTCTTTGTTCTACCAAATGTTGATAGGTAATGTGTAATTTGCTAACTGATCGCTGGGTTTTCAAGTCTGCAAACTATATTCTAATAACATTTTATATAACTCTCCAATTAAATCAATCAGAAGAGTTCATGCAAGAAATCAAACCAAGAAAACAATCAGAAGTGAGGACTGGCTAAAAGGAATAAGTAGCTGTCAATACAAATACTCAATGGTACTGTTCTGTCTCCCACCAAGTTCTGAAATGATTCACAGGGTCACTGGTGAAAGCATCCACGTATGGCTCTGATCATAAAGCAGCTGGTCTAGGAAGTCTAGCTCATCCAGTTTAAACACTGTTGAAGTCTTTTTCTTTTGTCGTTTTTTGCTAACAACAATGAAATGACTCAGATGTGTTAGTCCATACAGCTCTTGGAATTATAAAAATAACTTTATTGACCAGGACAAACATAATCAAAATGATTTTTGGATGTGCCCTTGGGATGCCATCTCCTGGAGATGTGCATTCCATGTGTAACTAGCCTGAGGCACAGCCATCTAAGGGCATGGGCAGAGAACCTGCAACCCCTGGTGAGTGAAGCCAAGAAAAGCAGACAAAGACAGAGAAGGAAGTGACAAAGGACAACACGACAAGAGCACCAAGCACCACAACAGAAACACAGGCCAGTTTACAGAGCTGTTGATCATGAGGCATGCTGTGAATAGGATCCTTCATTACTGTTGTAATGGGCAGCATGTATAAGACACAGAATTGTCCTGGCCAGAACAGTCACTTCACTTCATAAGTCGAAAGCTGTAAACCACAAGCACCCTTCCCCTTTTAAAACGGACCACTTAAAATCATGCTAATTGCACAGCGATACCATTCTCATGTTTTATCATGTGATCAGTCAGTGGCACAACATTATGAGGTTGCACAGGGAGTGAACTTCAGAATGCATCTCATACTTCTGAATGAGAAACACACACACACACACACACACACACACACACACACACACACACTCACACTCACACTCACCCGCAGTAAATCCTGTCCAGCTGGCTGTAGTTTTGGGGTGATCTTGGCCAGGTCCTGCGGAGCCCATCTGGGGAAGCGGGACTTGTAGTCAGGCAGCCGGGTGACCCCAGGCCACACCTCCTCGTTGGGTGTCCCCAGCTTCTTGAAAATCCGGAACAGCTGGTCAATCTCTGAGTCGCCAGGGAACAGCGGTTGTTTGGTCACCTGTGAATAATTTTCATGTATATCTATCACTGTGGAGACATATCAACAATGCTACTGGATGGTTGACACATACAAGTAGTACATGAGAGTACTATACAGGAGGTGAGAACACAGATATTCTCAATAATCTACAGAGAAAAGTTGTGTAATTTCTTTTCCAATGCACCTGACTTTGCACTGACAAGGTGATCTAACTCTTTGCATTTATCAGTATGACTGAACTAAAACTGCATGTAACAGGGACTGCAAGTGACACATCAATAATCACTTCACTCATGAGGGAATAAAGATAGGTCAGGTGATGCCAGTGACAGTAAAATAGTGATCTGTAAAGGAAGTCCCACAAGTCTGTGTGTCAGTGTGTATGTGTACGTGTATGTGTATGTGTGTGTGTGTGTGTGTGTGTGTGTGTGTGTGTGTGTGTGGGGGGGGGCTGAAGGAACACCATTTCTGCGAAGATGCAGCCGATGCTCCAGATGTCGACAGCGGTGGAGTAGTACTTGCAGCCGAGCAGGATTTCTGGTGCTCTGTACCACAGCGTAACCACCTGCACCCATAGACAGGAAAACTATCACTGTCGTTTCAACATTAAAATTCAACTCTTTAAAACACTAGAAGCTCTCTTACTGTGTGGGTAAATCCTAATAATACGGTGTAGGCAGTGACTGGTGATAACTAGTGATAGTCTCATGGTCACTCATAAAGGTGACATAGAGATGTGTCTTTTGCATTTCAAACTCCTCCTGATGGCTCGCGATGCCCACCCCAGCAAAACTCTATAACTGATCCCCAGTCAGTCCTCAGTGATTGAGTGCTAAATATGATCTCTGAAGTAGCTGCCAGATTATCAGCACTGACGAGAGCGTGACAGGGGAAAGGATAAGCGAGGGAACCGTATAGAGGGATACATTTGTGTATGAGGTCAGACGGTGGGACAGAAGTGAGGTGTCGGACCTCGTGTGTATAGCTCCGCAGTGGCACCCCAAACGCCCGGGCCAGCCCGAAGTCCGCCAGCTTGATGGCACCAGACTGGTTGAGGAGCAGGTTCTGGGGCTTCAGATCGCGGTGGACAACCCGATGGGAGTGGCAGAATGCAATACCCTGCAGCAGCTGGTACAGGTAGCTCTAAGAGGGCGAGACAAGGAGAGAGGACTTAGTCTAACTTTCTGCTATACTAATCTAAGCGGCATTGACAAAACAAAAACAGGCATTCATGTATTACATCAGTCTGAGTATACAGGTAAGGATGGACAGTGAAATAAGGCATCAAAAAGGGCACCTCACCTGAACCAGTGGGAGAGGGAGGCCCACAGGCTGGGAGGAGTCCATGTATTTCTTTAGGTCTTGGTTCATATACTCAAACACGAGGTACAGTTTCTTTTCTGTGTGGAGCACATCTAACAATCTAGCAAAGAGAAACTGTATTTGTTCCACTAATTGTGGTAGCATTTGCAGTAAAAAAAAAAAAAAAATCTATGACAACAATTCAACAATATATAATTCACAGTCACAGCACTGATGTGTGGTTGATGCACCTTATATTTAAAGGTATAAACACATTTTGGAGAAAAAAGTAGTCACAAAAAAACATAAAGTGCTAAAAGTCCAACCAGAGGCTACATAAAGAGAGGCAACGGTGAGTGATTACATTACGTGATTTCACAATCCTTAAACGCTAACTTGCTTTTGTAACATTACTGCTAACCAACGGAGAAATGCTCAATCAATAAACGCTTTTTTCCCCTCAGCAATTCAAAGGTTGCTGCTTTCTCTTACTTTACTATATTGGGGTGGCTGAGCTCCTTCAGCAGTGATATCTCTCTGATTGCAGTGCTTGGCACACCTTCTGTATCCCTGATGAAGAAACGAACGTAGCAATTAACTGTCACGAAACGAGGTTTTTGAAGAAACCATAATGATAGCAGGTACATTAATAAATATATAGTTTGCCCTGTTACAAAAAAAAAAAAAAAACTTGCTGCATAAATGTCCATCGTTATTATACCAGTCAATAGTTTCAAACGTCAAATAATACAGCACTGGGTGCGTATAACATTAGCTACGTAGTGTCACATGCATACAGCTATTAGCCTAGCCGTCTTTACTACACCAGACCCTGTATTTTAGTCACATTTCTTTCAATAACATTCACAGGTTGAGAGTTGTTTTGTTCTGTAAATAAGTAGCAAGTTCAATAACAGTAACGTGTAGTAACATGTTGTTAACTACACATTAGCAATTTACACACTGTATGTTAAATACCTACATAAACCCTGTAACGTAAGCGACCTAAGGCCAATACTCACGCATCAAGGCGAATCTTTTTCAACGCCACCGACTGACCAGTCAGTTTATTTTTCGCTTTGTAAACAACACCGTATGTACCCTCACCAATCTTCTCTATTTTCTGAAAGATATCCATTTGTATAGAAATAATGTCACAGCTAACGGTAGCTAGATAGTTATCTTGACAGCTAGGGTATGCAGCTGGCTGGTTAGGTTTTCAGGTAGTTAACGTTAGCTCGGTAACTAGTTGGTTTGGCTAATTTCGTAGCCTTGCAGAGCACATTAGGCTTAGCTGTTTATAGTTGTGCTAAATGATATTGTGGCCTAACTACTATACGTTGACATGATCGTGCGGGAAATGCACGTGCTTGTGTCGCGAGCTTAACTATAGTGATGGCAGAAGCCGAGAAAAAAAATCCAGATCCAGATCAGATCATACATTAAAGAGAAATGCTTCCAAAGAGTGTTACTAGTGCTAATGCACTTAAGGACTGGACTACATCAGATTGAACCTCTACGCACAATGTGGCCGCAGTGTACACACGGTGCCTAAAAATGCATATGGCACCAACCTGCAACACGTGATTAGATCCACAGGCCACCCAGTTTTTCCGCAAGAAAGTTACCCTGCAGAATGAAATCAGGTTGACATGTGACACAATATAATATTCTCTCCCAGTGTCCATCCTGACCATACATTCAGTATATAACAATTATGTTGGACAGGGTAATGTTGGTGGTAAAAGCTTCAGCAAGATATTCGGACATGGTAAAGATTAATGCGCATTGGCATGGTACGATTCCTTGCTGTTCTGGTCCTCCCCTCACTGAAAACTGTTGTCTGACACCCCCTCTAACCAGATTCAAATTTCAATTAGATTTTCTAATATATACACACAGAACATGAGCTTAATTATTCATGAAATCAAGTATTTTAATACAGCTTTGTTGTCTTGTACTGCTACCACCACACACAACTCCAAGAGACTCCAAGAGATGTGGGGGGATTAGCAACACTGCTAACAATAAAACTAACAATAAAATATATATCAGGACTTGTGGGGACATGCAAGGTTTATCCTATGAGAGTAAAGCCTTTCAAATCCATGCTTTACAAAGACCCTTGTGACCTGAGACCATCAGCTGGTAATGCAACACAAATTCTGTGTTGACCCAACAAAGTTGAAACACCACTAATACCAGCATTTTTTGCTCTAAAGATTGTCATCTAACAGCAGTAAAAACATTAACTGCAAAGCTGGCAATTCTTGTTTGTAGCCAACTTAGTAGCCACATATTATTTTTATGAATATGTTCAGCATGAGGAGCATGTTTATACTGGTGGGTGCATTGTACAATTGTAGAGTTGAACCATTTAATGCACCTTCAGATAGTGGATTGTTCGTTAGCCTGTCTACCTGATGTGAAACTTGGCCACATCTACCATCAGTTCTGAAAGTGATATGTAGCAATTTCACTACATCATTAAGTGTTGGAATGCTTAAAGGATTTCATTGTGCGTCTTTGAGGTAGTCAAGTGTTACCGAGTGTCACTTAGAAATTTACAGATTACTGGGTTCAAAAATTGTGCAACTTGTATAGTACAGGTAACAGCCACAAACCATTACCAAATGGCATGCTGGCTCATCTATTTTCAAGTGCCCATTGCATCAATGCCAATAAAAAGATGATAAATACATATCAGTCATCATTTGTCAAAAGGTCATAGTAAATGACCAGACCTCAGACAATCTATTCAGGTAATAGACAAGCATTTCACCAAGTTGGGATACTGATTATGTACTGTAATTTGAAAGGAGTAAGGAATTTCCTATGTCTGTAAAACAAAATATACAATAAGCATTGCTTTGACCTCTATTCAATCTGTTCACTGTGTGCCATTTAAGTAATTGAAACACTTTTGTTTCTTACAAATTTTCATTAATTTAAGTATCTGCAAAAGAAAAGTTTCTAAACTAAACAGAACCAAATAAATAATTTTGCTACTTAAAGACAAAGGCATCAGTTTAAAAAAGAATCTACCAAAAGAAAGCTATTGAAATATTATAATAAATTTTTATTGAAGTTTTGAATTGAAAATTCAATTTTTTTTTTCTTCCACGAGGACATTCTAGAAAATGGTCTTCCATTCACAATAGTCCCTTGCTGTCAGGTGCAGTCCAGAGAAGAGGTGCACAGGCTGCCAGGTGAGGAGAGAGGTCAGAACAGGAGGTGGATCGGGAGGTTTGTCCAAAATCAAAATCCCACCAGGAGAGGGATGAGTTTCGGAGATGAAGGCAGCCAGCGACTGATCCAAGGAACCAAAATCGGCAGAAAATCAGAGACCGCAAAGTACACCATGGAGCACACAATGAGTACAGCTGAACTCAGTCACAGGAACAACACAAAAAAGCATAAAGACTGAAATGGACTTCTGGGTATTCAATTTGACAGGAATTTGCACAACCGTGGAAATATAGATGGGAAAGGAGAAAAAGAACACAACCCAGGTTCAACATTTTTTTTCAAGGAGTAAAAATCCTGAAAATAAAATAATTCATAAAACTATTAAAAAGGGGAAGAATGTCCAGAACTTCCAGAACTCCCAGTCCAGCAGAATTCCAGAAGCAAGTGTTGCCTGAGGCCACGCATTCCAAGCCTCAATACTACTTCTCTGGTGGAGTACAATTTGTCAGCTGTGATTGCCAGTCCAGCTGAGAGAGGGCACAGCTTCAAGGAAATTCAAGGTTCCATAGGAAGAGTGTGTGTCTGTAGTGTGATTGACATCTTGAGAGTCCTGCCTAGTCAAACAAACTGGAAAGCACATATTGAAGAAATGGAAAAAAGAATGCCCATTTGGGGCATAACAAATTTAAAAAATAAATGTGCATTGCCTTCCACCATTGGCCTCTGAGAAATGTACATATATAAGGGGGGGGGGGGGGGGAAAAAAAAAACAATAAAAAAGAAAAAATACAAACAATAAGACAACCCGTCCTGAGTACAACCTGTAAATCTGTAATAAATACACCCCAAATCTTGTTCCTGTGTATTCATGTGTGAGTGCGAATGGAAACAGTCCTGACTTCTGCTGGGATGTCAGTACCCCTGCAGTCCATTGTACACCTTCTGTGCTGATGCCTGCTTCAGCAGCTGCCTCACTCCTGAAACAAGACAACACAGTATCAGTCACACCTGTGTCTTCCTTGCCCCTTCTGTCTCTGCGCCTCTCTCTCTTCCTCTCTCTGTCACCACCCCCGATTTTACTCTCAGCCTCTCTCTTTCTCACATCTTTCTCACTTTCTTGCAAGCAATCTCTTTCTCACATGCACTCTCTCCCTGTTCTCTGACTCTCTCCCTTTCTGCAGCTTCCTCACCTTCTTTTTGCTGTTCGTCAAGCTGCTCCCGAGGGAACTCCACATCGAAGGTGACGATAAGTGAGCCGCGGATGTTGTTGTTGTCAAAGTTGGGCAGTCCCTCTCCCTTCTTCCAAACCTTGGCCCCGGGCTTTGTGATCCGGTCTCTCACAATGTGAACCTGACATGGGAGGTACAGTAAATCACATAGTATTTGTGACTTTAGGATTTTGAATCAAAGACACGTTGTCATGAGGAGTGGGTGGTTTTTATCAGTTCGCATCAATACATCATTAACAGCACATAATGTTCCTATCAGTAGGAAGTGAACGTTCACGAATTATGTTACTACAGCTGGTAAACTGTGTGACTACCCTACCTTGCCCAGGATGCGCATTTGGACAGTGCCGTATGCAAGAGTATGCACAACAGACTGGTGTTTATGACAGGTTTTACATGAGGGGTGTGTGTGCATGTTTGTGTATCTCTGTATCCTTCTTTATAAATGCATGCTAACAGCTGCAATGACACAGTGATGTATGTAACCATACCAGTTTGCCTTCTGTAACAGATGTGTGTTCAAAGCTGTGTATGGATTGGTGATGCACATACCTTGTGTCCATCAAGGTGTTTAATGTCCATCTCAAAGCCCACCAGTGCCTCCACCAGGGAGATGGTGACATTGGTATACAGGTCATCTCCCCTGCGCTCAAACACAGGGTGTCTGACAGGACACACACACACACACACAAACATGTTAAAAACCACTCAACAACAAAATGCCCTGAACACTAATCATCAATAAACAATCAACCACACATATGCTCTTTTCAAACAAGACAGCAAGACAGTATCTTATTGAGAAGTGGTACAGAACATATGATGAGGATACATGGTATACCATAGAATTCTCAAACAATGGAAGACAGAGATATATAAAGCTTACATGAAAACAAAAGTACAAGAGCAGGTAAAGAGAATCCGCATTCAAGTATGGCTTTACCCCGTTTTTTATTTATACTAAATATTATTGACATTAATTTATTTAGTTATGCTAAATAAAATGAAAAGGTCATAAAAATGTGAGATTAAGATTAAATTCTACATTAAGATCAACACAACTCTGAAAATTAAATCGAATGAAAGTGCATGGTCAGATGTACTGCGTAAACAACAGGTAGATTCATCTTTGTCAGCCTAACTGCTTCCAATAGGTTTATTTCTCAGAGAACATGCCTAGATGCCCTTGAGGCAAATATGGGTAGAGAGACCCTGCTGTTGCATCAAACTGAGAACTCAGGCATGTCTTACTTCATGACTTTGATGCGGAAGCGCAAATCTCCTGGTTCTCCATCAATATGCGGCTCTCCTGTTAGCAGGGGGGAACACAGATACTGTTACTAAACAGGGAAGATGCGCTATCAGGATACTGGAGTAATTTGTCTGTATTTTTTGCAGGATGAACAGTAATACAATTCCAGTATTACAGATAGAAAGACCTGTGATGAACAGCCTGTGGCAGCATTCAGTATTCCATATAAATGCGTGTGCATGTGCATTCAGTGAGGAAATTAACTACCAGATGTTAGCTCCGGCCCCATTTGTCTATCTGTTTATCTGGTGAATTGGGTAGACAACAGCAGCTGCTAATGTCCTATTAAGGTCATTAAGTCCTTGTCCCATGTTCCATGAAGACAGATGCCCCATGGAAACAAAAAGAAACTTCAAATGTCTTTATTGAGTTCTAGCCAGCTAGTCCGATGGGAAAGTGATCTTCCATAGACCTACTGCAGGTGTTAGTGTAGTACAGTACAAAATACAGTTCTTTATTGTCTTCAGAGCAAAATATATAAAAAGTAATCCTCATTTCTTAGATATAACCTATTTCCTGTATGTGTTCCAAACAAGTGACTTGTGAAGTTTCTGGATTTCCTGAGTCAATTACAACCCATCTCAATGCATTTTCCAGTCATTTACTTCAATGGCTGTAGTCTCTACTGATGCAGCTTCAGCTTCATCTTTAGTGAAATATTATCTGCCAGCAGGAATCAGTTCAATACATGTGGATCTGAACTGTTGGTGTCTTTTCAATTTTTTTTCATCTATTTGATGATCTTGTACTGCCTGAGGACTTGCTGGTGTGGAGAGTTAAAACAAAAATGGTATAAAACATATGTGCTGTATGCAGTTAACTCCATTTATTCTGCTTTGGGACTGCTGTGTTGTAATGTGTGTGAATTACATTATCATCATTCAGCAGATGCTCATATCCAGAGCGACTTAGGTTACAACTGTTACATGTCATCCACTTATATAGTGGATGACATGTCCACTGGGTTATGTACCTTGCCCAAGGGTACAACAGCAGTCCCTCACCAGGGAATCGAAGCGGCAACCTTAGTGTTACAAGCCCTGCTCCTCAGCACTATGCTACACCGCCCAAAAACACAGCTGGCAGATCACCATACCATACTGTTTTACATGGTATATGAAGCTTACCTTCTCCAATAAAGGGATACTCCATCTCGTCTCGTACCCCCTGTTCAATCTCAACCTCAAGAGTCTTCTCCTCATTCACCAGTCTGTGGGGAGTTAAACAGACACGCAGCTGTCATTGGCATTTGATTTTTGCTGGAGGGACCTTATCTAGGGGCAGTGTACAGTGTGAAGTTCCCTTTTCCCTCAATGAACAGACACTCACTTGACATTAGGGCACTCATCACAGACTACTTCCTGGGTCATCTGGAAGCGCCCAGGGCCCAGCTGTGTTGTCCTCATTTCCTGCCTGCAGTTGCACTTCCGCTTCCCAGGGGCCTCTTTGGCTATTGGCTTGTTGCGGACAACCTGACAACAAAAAAGTGGTGAGAATGAGGGGACTGACAATTCAGGAGAAACTGAGGAAAAAAAGAAGATGGAAGTGGCGGTGTTGCTAGTATTTTCAAGCTCACACGGTACAATCAGGAATGCCATGATCCCTGCTAAACCCGCAGATGGAACTTACTTCCACAAAATTCCCAGAGTACACCTCTTCAAGTGTGACTTCCAAGTCTAGCACAATGTCATTGCCCCGGGGGATGTTGCGGTCCTGCTGCCGTTGGTTTCCACCAAACATGAATCCAAAGTCACCAAAGAAACTGATGCAGAGTGATCAGATAAAAGTCGTATGCAAGTCAAATGAAGAACAATTTTGTGTATCAACCAAACTGTTGTACAGCATGTATCCAATAAATTAAACGTGATAAAATATGGGGCAAACTGCTGAATGTATGTGTTCAAAAGGTTGTCTGTGTCCACTGTTATATTGAAGAAAAAATGTAAAACCGCCTACTTTTCTGTGTAATGTCACTTGTGCCTGATATTACTGTGCCTGATATTACTGACTACTAACTACTAACTTCAAATCTGTACCAAAAACTACCTGATTATACAATGTGTAAGTACAACAGACATTTCCTGGGTTGAGCAATGTAACGAAACAATTGTACAAGCAACGAGTATAGCTCAACACTGATGAAATTTATGGATAATATTTTGAACAAAGGCACTATCTCTGCACAACTGAAGAGACATTTAAACATTTTCCATGTTTCCATCTTTCATGTTAGTACTGACCTGGAGAAGATGTCACCATGAGAGCTGTGGTGACCCTCCTTCAGCCCCTCCTCTCCGTACGCATCGTATTGCTTCCTTTTCTCTTCGTCGGATAGTACCTTGTGTCAACACATGCGGTAGAATTTTATAAATATGTTCATATGATAAAAAGCAATACTGCAAATCCCCATGCGTCATTCAATTTTTATTAATAATGCAGTGATAGCTGGATTTTAAAGTACAGCGTCACCACACATAATAACGCTATTCCTAAATCCACCTCGGGTTTTTCGATGGCCGAACCAGGGGTTCAACTTTGACCTCACAAAAAAAACCCCGACCAATCAATAGCGTCCACACGGTCTTCCCGACCAATCAAAACGCTGTGTCGTTTCCAACAACAACCATGGCAGTTTTCAATGAAGTCGAAATTCTGTCTCGTTCCCTCGAGCGTTTCAAAAGCAGTATATTAAAACCATTTCAAATTTTAATAAAGACTGTGTATTATTAAACAAATTTTGACGTAAGACAGCTTGATACTGCACAATGACTGCCAAACAAAGGAAAGCTGGATATGCAAAGACGGCAAGGTAATTAGGTGACTGCATAAAAACGGGAATCAAGTTTAACGTTTAGTTACTAGCTAGTTGGTTACTGCCAGGTGTCGTTCCACGAAGTAATCCGATTCTATTCTTCAACCTTTTTGAACTAAACCTACTCAGGCCTAACTTTAGATATTGGATGTCGCGTGTATTGTCCCCTCAAACTAGTTCTGCCACTCCCTCGTGATAAATACAGCTTCTTAGCCATTGAAAATGAAAAACGGTCACTATACCGTACCTATACATTTACAACGTATTTAAGGTCAGTGGCCGTTTTATTAATTTCCGTTACTGAGTGATTGAAAGCAGTGAGTAACCGTGGCTTAGATGGCAGAGAACAAGCTGTTCCTTCATTAACACCTCTCTGATCACATAATCAAGTGCAGCCTCTTTCCCTGTGGGAAGTCTTAAGTACTGTATAGTGTAACAATTATCTGTATCTAATCATATCAGCCCAGGTGAAAGTCAAAAGTCAACTAAACAGATATTCTGTACATTTTAATTCTGAAAACATCCTACCTCATATGCTGCCCCCAGGTCCGCAAACTTGTCTTGAGCATTTGGGTCATCTGGGTTCCTGTCTGGGTGAAGCTGCAGGGCCAGCTTTCTGTACGCTTTTTTGATGTCCTTTACGGATGCTGACTTGCTCACACCCAGGATCTTATAGAAATCACGCCTAGAAGCAAAGAGTTATAATATATCCTGATAATGGAATTGGGAGGGATCGAATAACTGATAAAACAGCAGTGGCATTATTGTAATGACTCATTAGTGATTGGCTTAATAGTTGAATGGGACAAGCAGAGATTATCAAATAGATCTGTATATACAGTATTTGTGGAGACCATAATTATAATAACTGCATTACTAGCTGGATGTAATTCACTAAGGAAGTGGGTTAGATTGTGTGTTAAATATAAATAAATTCTATTGTACAAAAATGAATACTGTTATCACAAAATTTATCCATGTTAAACATACAAAGACATTATATCGAGTAATTAAGACAGAAGAGACAACGGAAGACAGCCAATTTGCTAGCAATCTCTTGGCGTGACTGGATAGCTAGCTAGCTAGAGCAGCTACCAAGCTAACTGAGTAGCTAGCCTGATGCAATAGGAAAATATCGGTCGTGTGCTTATTATTTAAAATTTCCACTGCGCTGATCATTGATAACCTCTGATGTTAAATAACTTGTATGGAAATGATTATGTGGCTGATGTTTGTCCCCCTCATGGCTTACTCACATAAAGAAGGGGTCCAGCGTTGTAGACCAATCACAATGCAACATGTGTACCAGCTGGCGACACGGTTTGAACGCTGCATAGGAGGCTTGCCCAAGAAGTGCTATGCGAGTACTCACCCTGCAAACACTGCCGCGGCCAAATACAGGATCAGACAGCAAACACTGCACAGGTTCATCCCTCGGACAGCCATAGATCCCAGTGTTTCTCCTGAATGCCCAACTGGACTCGCCGGCTTTCTGTGTCAGGTCGGCCTGCCTGTCACTAGCCTTTTCCTCTTCTCACACGACAGCCTTCCGCCCGGAAGAACCGCCTCCTTTAAGACCCACCCACTGAAAAATTTAAAGGCACAGCACGAAATGCTGTGCTGTACCTTAGGCTTGTGTGCCTCTGCATACATTTTAGCGTTTATTGTGGAGATTATGAAATTGCACCCTCGTTTCAATTTCACGCATAGAATATCTCAATCTCATATAGCTTGTAACGAAAACATATTTCGAGTGTTCTTGTCAATAAGTAGCTAAATACGAGGCAGTCAGTACATAGTGCCGAAATGTGAGCGGGGCGGAGGTGGTTCAAGGGGGCTGTACTCGCCAAACGAGTGTAGCCGAAAACAGACTAGTGACTGTCACTGAAACGCCGAAAAGCGCGTTCTTGTCAGAAGCGCGCAATCGAAAAAACGGGAGCGAGCAAAGGGCGGCAAATAGTCAGAAAAGGGGAGGTGCACAGCTCAACAAACTCCAGACGTAGATAGTTATCTTAACGAAAAGAGACCTCATGTACGTAGAAGACTTCTCGTTAATCAATGGGAGGTTAGTTAGGTGACCAAGGGGTGCAGATTCTTCGTACTTTCGAGACGGGACCAGGAGTTGTACGGAGCAAGAGGGCCCGCTTGGAGAAGGTAAAGCGGATGTTAAAATGCTCGATGTAGCCAGGCTATAGAAGCTAGCTAGCTTGCTAGTCTGATCTACATTGCAGTCATCGATATTCACTGGCTGGGGGCACAGTCGTTGTCATGGAAACACATGAAGGCGTCCTCAGTCTGGGTCTGACCTGATGCCCCCACCAGGACCAGACAAGATTGAAATTGACATGCTCTGTCGATTTAAAACGACTGTGCTCTGGCAACTACCAGGACAGTGTTTTTGAACGGAAAATCCGACATTGTTGGCTGCCGTAGCTAACCAGCTAGTTTTGTTAGATGTTAGATGCCTGTTGGACCTGAGAAACCAAGGTAACGTTAGCTGACTCACTCAACTCTTGCTGGCTGTCACTGTCGATAACTAGTGAATTGTAAAGGCTAATGTGTGTAATTAAAACTTTGCCAAGCCAGCTAGCTAAATCTGTGCATGTTGTGACTAGAAACTAAAGACTGAACAGTGATGGTTGCTTAGGTAACTTAGCTAACTTGTTTGCTAGCTGTTGTCGTATAACTAAAGATATTTATAACGTGGAGCAGTATTTGTCTGTTTAGCTATAAATCTGTAGATCTAACTTAGATGAACTAACTAGTCAACTAACCCTAAGCCAGAGTGCCGTCACTAAGCTAGCTAACATTGGTTGCTAGCTAGTAACTTTTTGGACAGGTGAGTATGAGAGAGGGATGGTTAATTAGAGGAATATCCCTAAAATGCCCTACTTGTCACTTAAGTAACGTTAGCTAGGAGTCTTGCAAACTTGATGCGAGGTTCAAAGTAGTTAGCTAACTGCACAGTATTTATTAACTTCCTGCTGCATGACTATTATAGCGCAGAGGACGCGCTGTAGTTATTGTAATAATTATTGTACACGCGACAGTTATTGCTAATAAATCAATCGGCAGTGAAACTCGGTTCCTCCAGTGTACCTTTATGTAGTTAATTTACTCGTGCAGAAGTAAAATTTAAGTTAAGGAGGATTGTAGGAGATTAGGTAAAGATACACAATCACAATCTATGGCAAGCTGTTTCCCACAAGAGATTTTAGTTACAAAGACATTTTTTTCTCTTTTGCATCTGAATGACATGTTCAGCCATTGCACACGCACCCTCCCGCCTCCGACGCACTTCACGCCGTCCCGTCTCCCTCTCTCTCGCAGCTATGGATCAGGGCAAGGCGAGCGTGTGGGCGCGGCTGGAGCCCTTTCTCCTGGGGGCGCTACAGGCGGCGCCCCCGGCCAAGCTCAGCATGCACTACCTGCGCAAGATGGCGGCCTACGTGCACACCCGGGAGGGCTGCTACCCGCGCCTGGGCTGGCCCATGTGGCGGCACATCGCCTGCGGCAAGCTGCAGCTGCCTGAGGACCTGGCCTGGCTGTACTTCGAGACCTTTGACCTGCTGATGCCCCACGCTCCTGAAGACAGGCTCGGGTGGGCTGAAGCCCTGTCACAGTGTCACTCCACCAAGGAGTTGGACAGAGTGCGCAGCAAGGTGAGTACACACAAGGAAGGGAAAGGTGAGATGGAGGTTAAATAAGTGTTTAGTATTGAGATTTATGTTATTTTAAAAAGGACTACCATTAATCCTATAGACCTGATGTTTCACTCTCATGTTTTTCTCTGTATTTGATGTTAAATCATCTCCCCCTGTAGTGATGTAATATAGGGCAGACAGCCTTACTATAAGATCATGTACAAATGTGTCCTTTCTTGTAAGCTGTTAGTAAGGGCCATTGTGTAAGTGTAAGGCATTTCCTGTCTTTCTCACGTTCTGCCAGTTGTCTGTGGACACGCTGCAGTTCCTGCTCTTCCTGTACATGCAGCAGCTGAACCGCGTGTCCCTGCGCACGTCTCTGATTGGTGAAGAGTGGCCCAGTCCTCGCGCTCGCTCCCCATCCCCTTCCTCTGACCGTGAAGCCAAGACTAGCTCCCAGAATAAGGTACTGGCTAACCGTGTATAATCAAGCTCTTCCCGTATAGCGGATATATACCACAAACCAGTGCTGTGTTTGCACCCATTGCAGTCCTCCAGTATCTTACTGTATTGGCACAGTCTCTCATCAAATGATGAGGGACGCCGCAGAACGACCTGCAAGAAGAAAGTCTTATGTTTCATTAGGATATGCTATTAATATGTGGTAAAAAAAATTGTCATGAAACAGGAAGCCAGCCCAAAAGTCAAACACCTTATTTTTTAAATTCAAGATCTTGCAACTGATCTTGCAAGTCCTCAAACTTTAAAAGTCTTTTGTCTGTGTAATTTTAATAAGCTAAGTGATGTGTTTGTATGTGCTGTCCCAACCACTTGTCTGCAGAACTGGGATGACCAGGCTCACCTGACCTTCGTTCAGACCCACCTGTCGGACTTGCTGGAGCTGCTTGTGGAGCCGGGGCAGCTGAGCCAGTTGGGGCAGGTGGTGCGGGACAGTCAGGTTTCCATGGAAGCGGTGCAGGGGCTCAGCTTCTTGCTGGAGGGGTCGGTGAGCCGGGGACGGACCGTCCACCCGCTGCACAGGCTACTGAGCCGCGCCCCGCTCCAGGCCCAGGCCGGCTACTCCAAGATCAGCCGCTCCTTCTCCCTGCAGCAGCTGCAGACCTGGCTGCGTCAGGCGCTGGACCTCAACCCCTTCGGTGTCTCCGCCTGTCTGCGCTCGGGCAAGAAGCTGGCCTGGGCCCAGCAAGGTACCCGTAAAACCCCTGACATTGCCCGGTCTGGAGATCAGAAGGGATGATGTTAGAGTGGAATGAGGAATGAAATGAGTGAAATTGGAATGGAAATGGAATGAAACCCACACATCTCATGTTTCAAACTGCCATTTTCATCATAGCCAAGTATGGAAAGGTTCATCCAGCATATGGTTTCATCTGTTTTTTTTAAACATATTTGCTAGTTTTTGTCTCATTTTAGTGGGGGGTGAGGTAGGATCCTGTCAACTCTACCTGAAGAGTGGATGGGGTGTGACAAAAAACAGATGCATTATGTTGTGGAGTTTTTACAGTGACACTCAATTCTGCAGTAAGTGGCTCTGTCCTGCCATATCTGGTTTGCAGTTGAAGGCTCCATAAAGAGGGCGAAGATTGCTCGCAACACCCACATGGCACCGCCAGGCAGCAAAGTGATGCTGGTGTCGCAGGTGTTCCGGCAGACGCTGGCGAAGGACTCGGACAAACTCGCTGGAGCCAACGTCAAACTGCACCGATGCAGCGAGGCTTTTATTTACCTCCTCTGCCCCCTCAGGTGAGACTGCGTGCTTAGGATGTGGCCTCATCGTTGTCAGGCTAAAAAATGCACACCTGGGCTGTGGGATTACATGTACATTACATTACATTATTGTCGTTTAGCAGACGCTCTTATTCAGAGGAGCTTGCATACAGTAGGTTACAATTGTATCTACTTATCCATTTATATCTGGATATTTACTGAGGCAACTGTCAGTTAAATACCTTGCCCAAGGGTACTGCAGCAGTGCTGCAGCAGGGAATTGAACCAGTAACCTTTCAGTTGGTAGACATGCTTTTTGGTTATGAGTCCTCTACACCACACTGCTGTCCCTTGTATTTGACTTGTAGGTTACAAGACATGTACAGCACTCCCTCATTGTAACAGAGTCCTGTATAACTCATCACAACAGTGAAGTGACCGCAGAGGCCCCCTGTGTTGCAGGTCTGTGAGCTTGGACAAGTGCCGGAACAGCACAGTGGTGCTGGGCCCGGTGGAGACCAGCGTGTACGTGCAGAGTTGCGAGAACGTGCGGGTGGTGTGCGTGGCCGGCCGCCTGGCCGTGGGCGCCTCCTCCCACTGCACCCTCCACGTCCTCACCCCGACCCGGCCTCTGCTGCTGCCCGGCAACGTGGCCCTGACGCTGGGGCCCTTCCACACACATTACCCCTCCCTGGAGGACCACATGGCCAGCGTTGGCCTGGCCGTGGTCCCCAACGTCTGGGATCAGCCCTTGGTGATAGGCGCCGAGGGGACCCCCGCTGCGGACAGCCCCCCCTACCGTCTTTTACCGCCTGCAGAGTTCTGCTCCTTGGTGATACCTTTCCACACGGAGGGGGACACCTGCGAGGTACCTGGAGGACTGCCTCCCCTCTACAAGGAGGCCCTAGATGCTCGGGAGAGCAGGGTGCAGGACTGGCAGAAGATGGTCAAGGATGCGCGTCTTACGAAGTGAGTGACCTGTCAGCTTTCTGTATCCCTTTACACAGACACACCTTGACATATGCCTGAACAGTAGAAACAAGGCTTCAGTTGCATTGCAGTACATTCTTTAAATACCTTTAAGTATGCTCTTTTAGATGTCCTGCAGGTTTGGTTGCTTTTTTAACATGCACAGCATTCTCCAGTAAGAGTTTTCAGCTTTCTGCATTTTGCCAAATGACTGAAATCTCCTGTACTGGAGACAGCTCTTATGTAGCTCTTTTAGCTCTAATAGCTCTGAAGCCATCACATTGTACTAATTGCTGTAAAGAAAACCCCGTACGCATGACAGACACTTCAGCTGTTATCCAAAGGGAATAATTTGCATTCCCACAACATTGACATAAACATTTATATTTACATTTACATTTATTTATTTAGCAGACGCTTTTATCCAAAGCGACTTAGAAAAGTGATATGATGTGTTATATGATGTGTGCGTTTCTACGGGCCCATTGGGATGGCAGATATGCGTGCTGCTACGTTTCAGGTTTGCAAGGTTTACTTCACTCCTATACAACATCAAATGTACACATGGGTAGAAGCGCGAGCCTCAGTGTGTTATCCATTAATCCTTGATCTGTACGTGTGATCTCTTAGGGAACAGCGACGTCAGTTCCAGGCACTGGTAGAGCAGAAGTTCCACGAGTGGCTGCTGGAGTCAGGGAACAGGCAGCAGCTGGACAGTCTCATTCCCCCTGCTGTCACAGTCAGCGCCGAGGACACGTCAGGCAGCTGGGTGGACGCCTACAGCCCAAAGCGCAGATCCAGTGAAGCAAACCGTGAAGGACCCAGAGAGCCAGCGGGGCAAGCGCCCACAGCGTGCTAACGAGGTGGTCGCACAGCCTACACCGGACTGAGGGTGTCAGTAGATTGTGCCCCTAAGCACTGACCCAGGACCAGTTTTAGCTTTTTTGCTTAAAATTGGGGTTGGGATGAAGATTAGGTTAAATGATCTTAGATCAGTACTTGGGGCTAGTCTCTGTAGCCTGTTCTTTGTTTACAGACTGTAACCTCCGTCTGTGCTGCAAAATGGACGTGGTACCGACTGTGCTAAGTTTGAGTGACAGTTTAATCATAGAATAGCTTGATATGCATTCCCCATGGGCTCTTCTCCAACCTATTCATTGTTGGTACAGAAGTTAGTGCACATAGCTGATAGTCAGGGTTCCTGTTGCCAATCACTCAGGTCGTTTACTTTGTTGGTGCCTCTGCCATAAATGAAATGTAGCAGTCAGATTGTAAATATAAAGGGAATTGTCTGATATAGGAGTGTTTAATTCATGTATACACATTTGAGGAATGACACATGTATATGATGATGTTAGACAAGTGACAAGTCTGTAAAATAAAAGAGAAGTTGCCTCATACTGGCTGGGACCATGGCCCAAAAAACAGCAAGTTAATGTAGTCTGTAATTTAGTTTGTATTTCCAAACCAGCAGCAACAGTAGCAAAAGGTGACACCAAACTGTATAACAGTGGCAAACCAGGTTTGCATCATACTTGCACATTTAAGAACATAACAGAAGAAATCCAGACTTCCCCTCACATAAATTAAGGGAAGCTTCAGTGTCAAATGCCTTGTACAGTGGACTCAGGTCTGCAGACACTGTGCCTCACACGTAAGCAGGTGCACTCATTTAACAGTAAAACCCACATGAAAGGATGTGAGGATTTCTAATTTAAAATGGTCAGTGTTGCTGAAAAAGATTGAGATAATACATGCCTTTTTCCTCCTGCCTAGTTCTGAAATTGCCTTAAGGTATAATTGCACTAAAGCCCCCATAACGATCCAAACTGCATTTTTTTTTACAATACTTCTTCCAGTTGCTTTTGTAGAGAAAAAATAAAGCCCTTATTTTTTTGCCTTCTCTGATTTCTTGTTTCCTACGTAGCTGTTCTTGTGTAGAATCGGCATTAAGCTCAGTGACATCAAAGTGAGTGTTAATGCTTTATTTACATGGAAGAGTCCCAGATCACAGGGAGCTTTGGTAGTTGTAAAATATTGAGGGGTGTCAGAATCATCAGTGGCAAAATGTAATAAAAAAACTTTGGAAATGACTCTGCAGCCTTACCTTGATAGATGTTTTAGGCTTTATGTCCACCATGTCTAAATACAGTTTTGGGCTGCATTTCAAGTTTCAATTGTTTCAATATGTAAATGTAATTCTTTTGCTCATTCAGGAGAGGTGACATGACATAGTCATGCATCCAGTGCTTAGGATTAAAAATAGAGGATACTGCACTTGACCCATACACAAACACACTGTGACCCCTTCCCCTTAATGGGTGATTTTTTTGGCTAAACAAACCATTAGGAGTGGATGGGCATGATTGGCTAGCAGATGTTGTTGGTCGATTGACATTCTTTTCTCTGCCTGTCCATTGGCTGGCATGTCGAATCTGGAGCCTCTTTAAATATTTTTGACGGATCTCTGCTTTCACACCTCCAATTTTGCTTATTTTTTTCTTTTGGTATAATATATAAAAGAGCTGAGCCATGGGATCGTTTTTGCCCATTCAATAAAATGGAACACAATCCAACGCATCTGGGCTCCTGAATTTGGCAGGGATCTTGGCATGGGGGGGCCGGGGGGGTCGGCGGGCAACGTGGTGTGTGTGTTGTGGTTTAGGTGGGGGGCGGGGGGGGTGGTGTTGGTTGTGGGGGGTGCATGTTTCAGCAAGGGCAGCAGAGAGTAGTCAATGGGTGCTCTCACCGTGTCGCCTTTATACCGTAATCCCACATCGCTTTTCTGGAAAACCTGAATAGCGGTAGAATCACTGACTCAATTTTTGGATCTCATTTTCATGACAAAGCGATTGCCCAGTTTTTATCACTCGGCAGTATATAAAAGGGCCTGGCAGGCTGGTCCAGCCTTAGCACCACCTCACACAGACTTCAGGGAGACGACCCCAGCGGGCTTAAGACAATTTTCAAAAATGGGCAAGGTGAGTACAGGTTGACCATGCTTCTACATGGCACCCAAGTCTAGCTCCTTCAGAGATGTTAGCCATGCCCCACATGAATGTCACATGCTCAGCAGATACAAGTGGATGTACCACAGGTGTACACGTGGGACTTCAATTTGATCTTGAAGGACATTTACCATTCATGGCTTGAACAGCATTCTCAATTCAATAACACAAGGCCTGAAAGTTCTTCGGCCTTCTTTGGGATATGTCGTACTTAATGTATTTTTTTTTCCTTATTTTCAAGTGTTTTTCATTTATATTCAGCATAAATCTCTCTGGACTTGAGGGAGCTTTCACTCTTAATTATATATTTGAATGTGGATAGAACAGTACAGAAAAAAGTTCTGGCCATGGAGTGATCCATCTTTGCCGACTTCTGACAACTGATATCTTCATATTGTGCAACTAAATAGGACCTCAGCATCATTTTACAGCAGTCGCTAGACAGCAATGCTCAGTTGTGTAAATAGGTCACCATACTGGTAAATACAGTCAGCACAATTCTCACTGGTAACTCCTGTAACATAGATAGAATGAATACTTGAAAGAAAATTATATGTAAATGTGACGCATGCATTTTAGTTAGCTTCACTGGGTAGTAGCCTTAACTTTGTGAATCCTGCACAGCAAGTATGGATAGTGGAATCCTGAGTCTTTTCAGTCAGTAGAGTTCTTGAATCCATGTTATCTACGATTACATAGTGGTGCGGTGACATGAAGTCAAACTTTTGACATTCATTACCAAATAACACAGATGAATTCTCTGCTGTGTACAGTTCAGCGTAGTTCAATGCATGGGACACCAGGCGTCCACTATGAGTTCACTTCCTTGGAGCAATGCGATGTGCTCTCACCCGCTCGTCTCCTAGATTGTCTTCTACGAGGACAAGAACTTCCAGGGCCGGCGGTACGAATGCGACAGCGACTGCTCTGACTTCCACAGCTACCTGAACCGCTGCAACTCCATCCGCGTGGAGAGTGGCGCCTGGGTGGTGTACGAGCGGCCAAATTACATGGGCTACCAGTATGTGCTGACTAGGGGAGAGTACCCGGAGTACATCCGCTGGATGGGCCTCAATGACCGTCTTTGCTCCTGCAAGATGGTCCATTTCGTAAGTTTGCCTCGATAGCATTATCCATAGCCATGCCACATTGAGCATTAGTCACATCTCAACCAATGTGCCAATCCTGGAGTCTTCATTCATTTTCAGACTATTAACAGACATTTATAGTACACAATATGGGCTATAGGGTAATCACAGCTTTCAGGGGTTACTATGTCAGACAAACCATGTTAAAAAATGTGAACCTCTGAAGAGTGATTCATCAGTCATATTAGATGTTGTATAGATGTGTGTGTTGAGTGCAATTTCATGCAATAGATAAAGCATGCACACAAAGACTAATAACGGCATAAGAAATACATGACCTGTCATGTTACATTGCTTGCGGATCAATAAACATTCACAAATCAATGTTTACAAAGATGGACTAAAAACTACAGCCAATTGACTGTGGTGTGTTGATTGTGGTAAAATGGATTTTAAGGTCAAACGTGGCAATGACAAACTGTTATGCAAGACATGTACACAAATGACTCAATCAGAAACATACAAACACCACATACAAACTCCTAAACATCAGTAAACCAGGCCACTTGGTAAGCAATGAAAAATTCATCCTTATACTTACACTGTCTCCTGTATAGAAAATAATTATAACTTTATTCAGGGATCAACTCAGTACATGGCTCTAGAACTACAGGTTTGTTGGGTCCATTACACATTACTTCCATAATAGCAATCCCTGATGCTCACAATGAGAGGTTATCAAGGTATTCCTCATATGTCAATGTCCTTGAGGAAACCTGGATGTTGGCAGCCAGGAACCCCTCTATCCACGAAGGATAGACCCATTCCCTTGGCATAAATCCCACTTCCACCATACAGTAAGGATGACAGAAGGATGTACACAAAACAAGCTGTTAGTCCTGCCAGCCTGATACTGAATGTAGAGAGAACTATGAATAATTTATCTCACCTCCTTTGATGTCCACATCCTCTTTTCTTTCACCCCACCAACCTCCCTACCCAAACATCATACCCCTACTTACATCTTGGCAACAACTCCAAAACCCCCTGCCCCCCATCCCCCCTGCAGGCTAGTGGGACCCAGTACAAGATCCAGCTGTACGACAAGGGTGACTTTGGCGGCCAGGTCTTCGAATCAACAGAGGACTGCCCCTCGATCTCGGATCATTTCCGCCTGAGGGAGGTCCACTCCTGCAAAGTCCTGGAGGGGGCATGGGTCTTCTACGAGCACCCCAACTACCGCGGCCGCCAATACCTGCTGGAGAAGGGAGAGTACCGCAAACCTGTAGACTGGGGGGCGGTCTGTCCAACGGTACAGTCCTTCCGTCGCATCACCGAGTGATCCAGACCCTTCTACTCCTCTCTTCTTAATTCTTGACGTCAACATCAGTCCCCTGATTTTTCACAAATTATGAGCGCCCTGGTGGTGCTTCAACTGGGGTCCAAACTGAAATAAAACCTGACCGTCAAGCAGTCGACAGAGGTTGCGTCCTCATTTTGTGCAAGTGAGCTTTGGTTTGGGTCTTGTGGGATTGCCCTGAAGGACCATGCATGTGTATTGTATGACAGTGTTTGTGTTAGTCTCAATTAAGGCATTATACATTTTGCTAATGACTTTGTATGTAACTGGTTGTTATCTGAATTCATATATCTCATTTGGACAGAGAGTCCAAAGTCCACCCCAGGGAGTCCTGCCCAGGCCTCAGATTTTGCTCATGCACATGGTTAACCTGAGAAGTTCTTTCAGTATGTCTGTGTGTGTGTGTGTGTGTGTGTGTGCTCACAATTTGTAAGATAAAAGAGGGCAAATATGGTACATACATCCATATTTGCCACAATCTATGGTATTGTGAAAAATGTCACCTCTATCAGATACACAGCATATCAAGAAGTGAAGCATTTCACCTTGAAAAGAGCTTCTGACATCATTAGGTGCAGGCGCCCAGAACAGAAACCACTGATTTTCCTAGCCCGAGCTGGAAACACGACTGATGTCCGGCTACACCTGGACGACTCCAGCCAGAAACTCAGCTGTATCCAATCGCAATGCACGCAGTGCGTCTCAGAGCACAGGCTTTAGATCCACAGTGACAGGCTGAGGGTTGAAATGGGTCCCGAAAGAAAAGCAGTTGCCCCCTCCTCCTATCAGTGCAATCACTGTCCCGGCACTGTCCAGGGGCTCGGAGCAGAAGGAGTGCAGCATGAGGGGCCAGGGGACACAAGACTGGGGTGGACAAAAAGGAGCACGGTTATGGGTGTTCTGCCTGACCACACATTAGGAGGTAGGACAGAAGGAACCGTCAGAAGGAAATACTCACAGTGTCCAGGCTGTACTCTACACTGCCCCCTGTGGTCAGGTTTATCACTGCAATTCCCGGCACACCCTCTGCCTGCAGCCAAACCCCACCCACCAACACCAGGTTCTGGCCAATCACGTGTGCAGAGTGAGAGTACCTACATGGGAGAGTGGAAGTGGAGACAAGTTAAGGTCTGAAATGAACAAACAAACCGCTGAATTTGCAGGCTGGGACATTTCTGGCACCAATTAAGTGTATTGAGAATTTGTGATGCTCATTGTGCCTTTTTACATGGCATTATAGCCCATTAGAAACTCAATGTGAAGGCACTGTTGATGTAAGAATGCACAGGACATTGCAGTCACATACCAGCACACTTCTAGATCACAGTACTAAATAAACACAGGTAATACAGTAATAAGTGCAAGCTAAGAGTAAATGAAAACTACAATGCTGAAGACACTATACCAGGTTACATTATTCTGTGCAACACAAGATAAACACACATAAGACAACACACTTTTAGGGTGACCAAAGGAGAAGGTAACACAGAGATTTTTAAATATTGATCTTTGATTTTTTTCTAAAATAAGTGTTGACACTGATACTCTGGTAAGTTTATTGAATAAGGCATCTCACCTAAAGGTAACAATGAAACAGAAATTTGAATGACACAACATCACTAATTTCAAACCTAATTGTACTAATAATTTCATGCTGATTCTTAACTAGCACTGTTCTTTCAACTGAGGCTTGCGGCATCCCAAGACAAATTTCCACAGCGTTATTCAACATTTGGTTTTTGGCAGTGTTCCTATAAATCGCCGAAGCAAATGAGTGATCCAGCAGGCTGGGCTCTGACATTTATAAAACAGATCACTTGACAAACCAGTGGAAACATTTTTTCTATTAAATCAGATTACCATATCACAAATTTGCTTACCATTTCTAGCACAAATTAAATTCAGAGCTGTCCTTCTGGGCAGATTGTGTCTGTGTTTGCATGAAGATTAAAGTGTGCTTCCTCACCTGGGCACAAGAGCAGGTTGGACCAACAGCCTCTCCCAACAGAAACCTGTGGCGGTGGGCCGCAGGAAGATTGCGTCACCCAGCGGGACTCCATCTCGACCCAACCCTCCAAAAATCACCACCCCTCCGTCAAACCCACAAGCTGAATGGGAGTGGCGAGCTTCGGGTGGGTCACCCTCTACGGGCACCTGCAAAATACAGAGAAGCCATAGTCATTCCTTTGCTTTTGCCTCAAATGTACAGAATTCAAGTGGCAGCAGCCCATCAGGAACTGTGCTGACTGCTGGATCTCCACATTTAGGTAAGTGTGCTTTGTCCTAAGTTTTAAAAATGGATGAAGACTTTGCAGGTTAAGACCTCTGTTTTTCACTGGCAGCCGTTCTAGTACTGTTTCTGTCTCTGTTGTTAACAACTGACAGAATAAGATTGCAGTGTTTTTCTGTTGTTTGGGTAATCTTCAGCGCATTAACACTATGCACGTCCTTTAAGAACATCAAATAAAAGCTTTATATGCTTTCAGTCTGACAGATATTTCAAATGCTTCACTATCTTTATTATTTAGTATTTTTCTATGTCTGTTCAAATGGATGAAAAAAAATGACTGACTGCTGCCCAATGTTGTTCTTCCACACACAGGAAGTGGGCATCTCCCAGTACTGATTCCGCTTCTGTTCGGCCTCCAAACACAAACAGGAAGTTTTGACCTAGAGGACAGGGTTTCATGAGACATTTTTATGGTTATCTTGGCTTGTTTTTTTTTCCTTTCTGTTGTGTATAACATGACAATTCTGCCACTAACCTGTCAGTCAACATCAGTAAATCTGCAGCATTTTTACTAGTTCTACCCTGGCCTATCAGGACAGACTTTGGTACCAAACCTTACCTCTGTATCTCAGAAGGGTTGTAGTGTGTCGCCATCTTGCAAGTGGTGCATTGCCAGTGCAGGGCATCTCTTTAAAAGACAGTCCATCTGACATGTGATTGGCTGTGTCATATGATTCAGGCAGGGAAGAGGGGTCATAGGTCACCCTGAGTACACTTCTGACAGGGCTGAGTGGAGAAGAGCGGCCACCGAAAATCACTGCACCCCACTGGGGCACAGCTGTCAGTGTGTGGTACATACGGACACCTGGTGGACAAGAAGGGCAATGCAACAGTACTGGAAAATTAATTGACTTGATTATCAATTAGCAATAGTTAAAACCCCACATAATAGTTTTCGGTGGTATCGTAAGTCTTGACACAAATCTCAGTGTGTTGAGTTATTGACTGCCTGTCACAATTTGAACCGACAGGACACAGAACCACATTTGCAGTTGATGGTATGTATTTCTGACAGACAGTGGGTAGAGGTGATTTGGTCCCCATATTAAAACTAACAGCCACTGAGTATTCACAACAAACATCTTACCAGTATTGGGCTCCATACAGACACATCTCCAACCAGCCTGGTCTCTGATTAGGACCTTCACTGCACCCCCTCTGCCAACGCGACCTGACCCTCCACTCAGCATGATCACCCCTGGCCCCAAAACGCTGGATGCCATCCCAAGGCCCTCCGCACAGAGCCCCTGGGCATCCCCCGGCAAGGGCCGCACACAGAGGGTTTGGGGGCTCAACACAGGTGATATACAGGGAACTGGTGACACTTCAAGAAGCAGGAGACAGGTGAGGAGAAGCCAGTTAGCCAATCTGAACCACTACATGCACCTCATTTAAATTAAAATGAAACTTCATACTGAACTTTCACAGAGCATGTTTATAACATACTCTGAATATGTAGATCAATTCTGGTGTAAAAAGTCATCTCTGTATTCATGCTCTGAATGTTTCCAAACCCAGTGTTCTTTCAGATGACCGAGTTACTCATCTTTCTTATAGGTTGAGTGTAGGAAAGCTACAATGAGTTGTAGCCCCACATGGCCATCTGTGCTTGTACTGAGTGAATGTAGATAGTATGATGATGGATTTCAAATGGACTATTATGGAAGGCTGTGACTGGTCTTACCGGGGGGAGGGGTGATCTTTGCCTGACTTGTTAGAGGGCCTTTGGAGGCAGTGAGGATAAAGTAGTGAGAACATTTCTGGTGCCACTCCTGAAAAAGAAAGTGAAATGAGCATGGCTTTACTATTGGGCCTATTAAGAGACAGGGAGTGGCTGCAATGAGAACTGAAGGATGGGTGTACTGAGAAGGAGGGGGGAGAAATGACAGGTGAACGGGACAGAAAAGATGGCCGCATTTAAAACTGAGGAGGAAGGTTATTCTGACTCACCTCAAATTCGTCAAATGGTTCCAAACTTTCCACTCTGTGCCGTTCTTTCTCTGATACAAGCCCCAGGTAGAACTGGTTCATGTCCAGAATCTCACAGCACTCCCAACCCTGCGTGCATCACAAGGAACATGGCACAGCTGCAACACTCATACTGTCACAGGTAACACACTACAACTAAGACTGCGTGTCTATAAACAGACAGGCAGACAGACTAGCCCTTACCCTGTCCAGGAATCTCTGCCTCTGCGCAGTCGTATTGGGGTAGTGACTGAGCGCGTGCAGAGCAGAATTCAGCTTCAGGAAGTGGTCCTGCATAACTCTGCCAAAGGGGTCATGTGGGCGGACTTGCTCGTACATCACGAACAGTGACTCGGGGAATTTTTTCGCTGCCCAGCCAATCACAGTGTCCGACCTAAGAGACACCCAGCGAGCAATGAACACAAAAAACACATGGCATGCCATTTCGCCTCTTCAAATTGCTCAAAGTTTCACTGAGTCACTATGTGTTAACTGCATGCATTGCGTTATCGGCATGTATGTGACTTGAGAAGTGTTCTCACAGCTGCACAAACACTGCCATCGACATGCATGCAAAGACAGAAAAGAGAGAGAGAAACTCCCCCAGGACATCCCCCCCTCACCGATGTGTGTCCATGTAGGTGAGGACCACCTCTGACAGAAGCAGGGTGGGGGCACTCCACTGTAACCCCGCCCTGCTCAGAGCTCCTTCCACATCCTTCTCCACCCGCACATCCACACCCAGCAGACAGTACTGACCGCTGACAATATTAACGGGGCCTGGAGTGACACAGAGCACAGAGGCAAAAATCAACACTGCCCTACGAATCCATGAATACTCCATACAATGGGGAAAAAACTAATATTGATAAAAAAATATTGATACTGTAAAAAATGCTTCATTGAAATGTATCAGTTTATTCTAGATACTGTTTGGTTCATTTCACTTTTTCTCAAAATTATGCAGAAAAAAATGCTCTCAATATACTGATCACAATAAATGGGATCTCCACTGGGCAGGTGTGTGTTACCATTGGGTTGGGATGAACGGGGATCCCAGTCTGACAGTGCCTGTTTTAGGCAGGTACTGGCATTGATCAATGCAGCTTTACGCTGAGCAACGTCAGGGAAGTCAACCTCGAACACCACAACCGCCTCCAGGGCCCCCTCGGCATGCAGCCGAAAGTAGAGAGAGTCAAACCCTGCTCCTAAAGACAGCACCTACAGGATGGGAGAGGGAGAGAAAGAGTGAGCAAGAAGGCACAATGGAGAGAGACGTCATACAAGACAATTTTTGCATATCCGTCTTTCTTTCTGTTCATCACTATTGATTATTTTCTATTTATACCATAACAAGTTTCACAAGTTTTTACAATGTGAAATAATATGGCGTACTGAAAAGTCTGGCACCCCAATACAACCACACTCATACTTGTCACGCGCTTATGTCCAACGTGAAATCTCGGTGCTTGGAAATCTCTTAACGCTGCCACTGAGTGTACCACAGCAAAGCCAGGTTCAAAAAGCATCATCGTACCTGCCGTCGCGCACAGCCTTCGGTCACACGCAGAAACTGCTTGACGCAGTGGTCCACAGCTCTCCAGCGCACGTAGTAACCCCTGAGCAAGACACACGACTCTGTTGTCTGCGCACGGCTATCAGTTACAATTGTGCAGTGTATACATCTACACTCTTGTAAGATCTTATTAAACGTGTGTAATTCAGCAGTGCAGTGCACGTTACTTATTTGCTGCACGGTGCGGTTGCAATGTTTAGAATTACTCCCTAAATGCAGTTTTAGGTATCAAGTAGGACTGCTACTGTATATACTGTAGTATCATGCATCAGTATGGAAAAAATCTACTGTAAAATTATACGTGAGTAAAGGTGAAATTCAGCAATGCTGTTCAGGACTGTTCCACTGTGTTGTGCTGTGTAGCCGTTTGACGTCTGACCTGTTGATGAGTGGGGCTCTTCTAGACACTTTGCATACAAAACTCTTCAGGAAGTCATCCGAGAAATAGCCCTGAGCGGCCGCCGACACCTTGCTAACCACACTGCTGTCATTGGTCCCCTGAACCTGTGACGAGGGAGACGTTATATGTTTGTGCTGACAGAAGTGAAATGTGAATATATCCCAAACAATCCATACACAAAATGAGGACACATTATTATTTTGCAACTTCTCCTACTGGTGTACTCATATTTAGCACTACTTCTGCTATATTATGGACGTACCATTTCAACAATTCTCCACTATCGCGTGAGTTGAAAACGTGTTTTGTTTGTTCGTGGGGATTTAATATTAACTCCAACCAAGAATAGGGATCACATTTATTCTAAACTCGACTTTCTTTACAGTGAAATCCA
This sequence comes from Megalops cyprinoides, assembly GCF_013368585.1. NCBI lineage: Eukaryota > Metazoa > Chordata > Actinopteri > Elopiformes > Megalopidae > Megalops > Megalops cyprinoides. Next base: position 25,017,531 of record NC_050596.1, read on the forward strand.
TGTTCCGATTATGACTTGTCCGCATAAGAACTTAACTAGCGAGATAAACTGTGAAGGAATGTGTGATGTGATACAGCCTTGCTAATGAAAAATATCTTTAATCGTATATAGTCCATATCTATCACGTTAAGTGACTTTCACATTACTTGTGACTTTTCACGTTCACTATTCACATTAAGTAACACCAGAACTCACCGCTGTATCTTTTCCATGCTTTTTCTTGCTCCTGTCGCTGACCGGCATGGTGCTGGCTAAACCTACCTACCTAACCATCCGAGCTAGCATGCTAGGAAGCAAGCTAGCTATATTCTTCTGTTTCACAAAAAATCTTTCTCTTTCTCACAAAATCTCGTTGTGATCACATAGATATTTTGCTGCCTTCCTAAACTGCCAATAATATTATGAACCCTCAACATGAGCATGAACCACGGTGTTCGATGATGCAGAGATGTATTATTTTTCCCTTGTAGTACACCAAAGCAAAAGAGCGCATCTGACAACATGTACAACATGTACATTTACGTAAAACAGCGTCGCCCTGTGTTACGGAGTACTAGACGAAATAACGCACACTTGCCTTTCACACTGATTTCTGCGGTCACATTATTTTTAACGTTACACTGTAACTTGAAAAGAAACGCCAGTAGCGTATATTGCATTATTACATCACTGTTCCTTATTTCATTTAACTCTACCTGTAACGAGGAATTTAAGCATAGTTATCCTTTGAAAAATAACCGCGGTATTCGAACATTCAGTTCAAATCATGTAAATATCCTCCTCATCGTGGACATTACGTCATTTTGTGTGGCTGCTGGTTTGAGAGGTGAACGAAGATGAATAATAAATATTATTAATAGTAAACAGACTCCATTGTACTGTATTCTTTATTTAGATGTAATCTGTATCTACTGCAAAAGTGAATGGGTATTGTTTGTTATTGGGCATTTGGGTTGTAATATTATTTGGGTATTGGTTTACGTTAACTGTTACCTGATGAGGCAATGCGGAATAAAGTATTAATCTTGGCACCGTATCTTTATTTCTGGAAAAAGACCTTTACACTTACTGGAGTCCGAAGCTTCATTGAGGAAAGAAGTGATGTTCCCGTTTAAGAGAGCCGAGATGATTACTGCGGCTGCGCGTTTTTGCAGGAAGTGCGAGAGCCCTTTAGCCAGCTGTTCGATCAACAACAACACATAGACCCACAAAAGCTAGTGCCCGCAAATCGTGTCAAAGACAACGACAGAGACAGCAACGACCTGTCACAGGTAATTGCCACGGTTTTTGTACTCTTCGGGTTTACACCTGCGGGGTAGGCAGCGGATGTCAGCATCATAAACCAGGCCCACATTCCTGTGCTGGGGGCCGTTTTGTGGGCTCGCCCTGACGGTAAAGTAATTTCCAGATACGCTACGATCGGACAGTAGCAAATCGATGATGGATGGAGCTGTGACCGGTCGGAATATAGGTTTATTTTGCTAGCTATGTATGTGCCTGTTCGATGACTGCGATGGCCAGATAGTTTGCCAATTGACGAAATGCCAGGCTGAACTTGAGACCCATGACAGCAGAACGCTCGCCCCGGCTTTGAAAGGGAAAGCTAAGGTGTTTTGTGTCTTGCTCAACTGGCAGCGACTGTGGGTTGCCTCGCACTGAAATTACATCGTTCGAGTCGCATGTACATGTGATGGTAACAGAAGAAGCGACTGGACCCCCACGAGCACGCGCGTCCGCGAGCTGTCCGTGTGTGTCAGTGCGACCGCACCGCGCGAGCCAGCGATTGTGAAAGACCGAGACAAAACAGCCGCATCGGGCGAGCACCTGCTATCGCCGTTTATGGTTCAGAAATAACGGCATTTTACAGTTCTGCAGGTTCATGTCACAGTGTCGAATGGTGGATCAGTACGTGGTCCACGAGGTTTCAAAGTCCATTTCTAATTTTCTGTTAGGTCGAGTGCTATTTCGCCCATGCCAGCGGTAGTAACATGCCAGCGTGTTGTTCCGTTTCTGTAGTAGTGAGGGACTTTCAGTGGGACTTTTGGGGAAGTGAATCTGATTCGGAATAATACACTTACTTATTAAAATGTGTGGCTTTGTTGAGCAAGCACTAAACGTGAGCCTCAAAGAACGGTTAAGACCTATACCGATGTTTTTGATTGTTAAAGTCCATTTTAGGTTTAGATTTCCTACACGTATATTAGAGTATCACTTGGACTTCCGTTTGATTGGAATGCAGGACATTTTAAACTTTGTTAATAAGATTGGTTTCTGTATGGATCAGTATGACATCCTGCAACACTGCATTGCTTTAATACTGATTTGCCTTGAATAGACATTATGTAGTTCAGATTTGGCATCAGCTGAGTTCCTTTTGGCAGTATGTTTTATGTAGCAAAACTCCTACAACATTTGCATCTGAATCAGACAAAGCAGAGTTGAATCCCTGCTTTTTCAGGAAGTGTAAATAAGAACTGCTTTTTCAAAGATTGCTTTGTGTGGATATAAGGGTACTTCTTAAGCACTAACATGGTGCGGAAGTGTGGCATAGTGGTATCGAACAGGGCTCACAACTGAAAGGTTGCTGGTTCAGTACCCCGCTGGAGCACTGCTGCTGTAGCCTTGGGCAGGGTACTTAACCCAGAATTGCCTCAGTAAGTATTCAGATGTATAAATGGATAACATGTATAAAAAAGCAACCTTTGTAAGTCGCTCTGGATAAGAGTGCCTGCTAAATGTCAGTACTGTACTGTACTGCTTTAAATGTTACTAATATTATTTTGAGAGCTATCTTGTTCTTTGGTGTAACTCATTGTCCTTTTGCAATGTATGGATTTTTTCTTTTGAAGAATGGCTCTCCTTCATGAAAAGTAGCACAATGTAATCTAATAAATATGTAAGCAAATATAATACAGTATGTATTCTGCATGACTTTGGACATTGGCTGGGTTATCAGACTTTTGGACATATTCTCACAGCTGTTAAAACTAAGGCGCTGGAGTAGAAGGCAGAGCTGTAGTGTCACACTGAAGATGCGAACTAGCAGCATTCCTGCTCTGAAGGCCTGCAGTAACAGCCTTCACGTTTCTGTGTTTCAGGACTATAGGCAGTGTAAGAGGGAGAGTTCCGCCCCTGAGCCCCTGCACGCATAGACCCCCCCGGGAGGACCCCCGCTCATGGCCAGCAGAGGAGGGAGTGCCAGGCCCAATGGCAGCCTGCCGCAGACCAAGATCTGCCAGTTCAAGCTGGTGTTGCTGGGAGACATGGCGGTGGGCAAGTCCAGCCTGGTGCTACGCTTCGTCAAGGGCCAGTTTGATGAGTTTCAAGAGACCACCATTGGGGGTGAGCAGAGGGCAGAGGGGGAGGCGGGTGGAGACAGGAGCTGTCCTACAGGGTGAGGGGGGAAGGAATGTGGCAGTGTAGAGTGGGGCATAGTGGGATGGTGACAGAGGACCATGACAGGTGAAGCCATGGCAAATGTGTTGAAGGTATGACAGAAGGACCCAGGGAACACATGGTGTTCACAGAATGTTTTGTGAATGTTATGTGTTAGCAGAGAAGAGTGGGGTGGAATTGACACAAACACAAAGACACCTGGAAATCTGAGAGAAAGTGGCCGAATGAGCGAGGACAGTCAAATGTTAAAACTAGTTGGTTCCTTCTCATCTCGAGTGGCAGTATCTCTTTTTCTCTTAAGTTGCTCTTCTCGTTGTCTTTCAGCTGCGTTCCTGGCGCAGTCCGTGTGTTTAGATGACACGACGGTGAAGTTTGAGATCTGGGACACGGCGGGACAGGAGCGCTACCACAGCCTGGCCCCCATGTACTACCGCGGAGCGCAGGCGGCCATTGTGGTGTTTGACATCACCAAGCCGGTATACCCGCAATTCCTCTCTTACTTACAAAATGCTCCCCAACTCTCAGAATTGCCTGCACCCCGGCTGACACACAACATTATCACCATGTCGCTGCAACATGTAGCATTGTTTAGCATTGTTTATGGTGTCAGAAACAATGATGCACTATTGTGTTGACACTTGCACGAGCTCACCTTGCCAAACAACATCATTGCACCATGTGTGTTAATTGTCATTACTGTGTTCGGACTAGGCTAGTGTCCCTTCCCTTTCCCCTCTTCCTGTATCTCCCTGTTACTTCATCCCTTTCTACCTCTGCTTTTGTCTCTCCACCTATACCTTACCCTCTTTCTCCCTGACTCTGCAGGAGACCTTTGAGCGGGCCAAAGCCTGGGTGAAGGAGCTTCAGAGACAGGCCAGCCCCAACATTGTCATTGCCCTGGCAGGGAACAAGGCTGACCTGGCGGACAAGCGCATGGTGGAATATGAGGTGCTGAAACATGCGCGTGCCATGTCATAGTGCCCAGATAGTGCAGGAAATGGTAACCAAGATGCCAAGGCTTACATGCTAGACATTTAGTGGGCTTATTGTGGAGGTATTGGTCTTGACACTGGCCTCCTGTAGACACTATTATAGAATCCAGCCTAGGTTTTGGCTCACATTCAGTCAAATTATCAGCGTCAGTACAGTTGCTTTTAGTGCTCAGTGTGAATAATACTGTGATTATGATAAGGCTGGGGGAGTGTTATTTGTAAAGATAATGTAAAAGGCAGTGCACATTTGACTTTTCCCCTTGTTGGATATTTGTGGCAGGAGGCCCAGACCTATGCAGAGGACACAGGCTTGCTGTTCATGGAGACCTCTGCCAAGACCGCCATGAACGTCAATGAGCTGTTCCTGGCCATCGGTGAGTTTCCTGACCTCTCAATGCTCACAGGTCCTTCTCCATGTCCATCAGACACTATGACAAATCATTGCATCTTATGTAGTTTCCCCTAAGCGTGGGAGCTAGACTGTTTGACACAGTGGAAGCCGGTGTCAGAAATGATTCATATCTCCCCTTTTATGTTAACATATTTGTTTCTATGTTTCTATTAAAATGTCCTATACTGTGCTTCTTACAGTCTGTTAATTATGTTAATAGACTGTAAGAAGCTAATTATTGCTAATTAGCTAATGTTAATTATTAATTATCCCAGCAAACATTCTGAAGAGGAAAGACTGTGATATGAATCTTATGTATATGTTTTTATCTTACCCCCTTTCTACAGCGAAAAAGATGCCAAAAACAGACACCCAGAACCCCACACATGCTGCACGGCACAGGGGAGTCAATCTCCAAGACCCTGATGCCCAGTCCACCCGGGGCTGCTGTGGGAACTAACCCCACCTTCCTCAGACCATGGGGGCTTGGGAACAGGAGACCACCCCTTCCGTTACCCCCACCCTACCACCACCCAGACAGAGAGGGAGTGTGACAGAGAGAGAGAGAGAGAGAGAGAGAGCGCGAGAGAGAGGGAGATGAAGGCTACCTTCTGCAGCTTATCCTCACAGGCAGTAGAGAGATTTGATTGAGTGGTGGAGATTCGAGAGGACTGAGAGACAGAGAGAGAGATTAGGAGAGAGGGAGAGAGTGTATTGGGTTTTGTATAAAAAAATTGGCACACATAGTTGTTTTTTTTCTGTTTAATTTAATTTAAATCATGGTTCCTTTTTGATGCAAGCACTGAAGTGTCAACTCTTAAATGACCAAAGGGAGGGAGAGACAGACTGATGGAGGATAGAGGGGGAGGGACTCTGTGCCAGATCTGGTGAGGCAGAGATACAGTGGATAAAACAAGAGTGAGCAATCAAGAGACAGGCTTATACACCTCTGTGCCCAGCCTACCCCTCATCCCTCAGATAAATACCCTTCCCAGTCAGCTCCAGAGCAGTCTTGTACCCTCCCTAGTCACCCTGTTCCAAGCCTGGGATATCTGATATCCCTTCTTAGAAATGGGACCCTGTACACATCGTTTCTGTCCTCAAACTGAAACCAGACTGGACCTTAGCATTTTTCTGCACCAAGCCCCAGACAACCCCCCAAGGAATCTCATAAAAGAGCTGTCAGATTGGTGGCAGAACAGCTTTGCCCTCTGGGTCCCGAGTTAACGGCTCACTGCTCTCAGCTTGTGCGTTGTATTTATTTTGTGTGCTTTCAAGCGCACACCCTTCTCAAACCCTGTCTTTTAAAATCGAATGCTCAAGTCCTGGTCACCATCATCATTTAAGCGCTGGGGTGCCGAATGGTTGTTGGTCTCATCCGTGAATTCTGTCTGACACTGCAAGTCAGAAAGTCTTCCAGACCTCCCTCCCTACGCAGCTGAATACACTATTTATTGTTGGAATGCGTTTTCGCCTGGTGTCCCTACCACTTGTTGTAAGCTGCTGTTAAAACAATCAATCAACCGTCTATATAACAGTTATAACATACATATTGATTTGCAGCCTTATTAGTAGCAATACTGTAGAACAGCGTAATCATGATTTCCCTTCAGCCTTTGTAGCACAAGGGTATGGTGAACCAAACATCGGAGCCTAAGGACCTGACAGAATACACAAACAATGCGGTCAAATGCATTCAACATAGGCATCTGTTTGATGCTATCCAGTGCACTGTAATGTAATACTTACATGGTCAAGGAAATTTGCCCCCAAGCATTCTGGGTTTGTACATTTCAAAGAAGAAAATCAAAAGGGTTTGGAAAAAAATAGAAGTGCCTATTCTCCATTTTTTTCCTTGTTTGTTGTTTTGACCTAGCCTGGGGTGTGTTCAGTAGGCAGAGCGTGACAAATTTTTCTGTAATATAAAACTAATTCATTCATCATTTTCATTCAGATTCGGTGTATTTTTCTACATGATCCTTGTAACAATTCAAATTTAGCTTTGTAGTTATTTTCAGTAGATTAAGCATCAGTATCACTTGTTTAGTGGTTAATGTCACAGCGGTGAAAGGATAAATATGTCAATTTGTAACCGGCTAGTACAACGTTGAGAGAAAGTTGTGAAATTTGACTAAATCAATCCCGTTCCACTTTCAAAGATGAACTCTACTCCACATCCACTGCATATGGATTCAGCATCATGTGACCACCTCGACCCAAGGAGAGCCAAGTTTCAGTTTTCTAAAGGATACTGCAGAACGTTCTACATAGGGAACACACCCCAGATTTCCAGCTGTGCAAAGTGCTCCGTCAGTGTGGCAATACTGTGAGAGTGCCATTCTCGCGGCACTCCCTTCATTCCCATTGCTGAGTGTGGTCTGCTCCGCCATGTCTAACAGCTGGCTGGTTCTTCTGGCCCAGTGATTTGCAGTTTAATTGTTTGGAGCCTGGGTGGAAGATTTAAAGTCTCTGTGCAGTATTTTTTTTTTTTTTTTGCTTTTGTTCCTTTTTTTTTTTTTTTAAAGATCTTTAATTTGGTCATCACTCAAGTTTAACTGCTTAAAACAATGACGAGAAGCATTAAAAACACATTCTGTAAATTGTTTTACTGCATAATGTCACCATTTGTCATTCCTCATTCATATTAGCCTTGTGGGTGCCATTTCAGCAGTTCTTTCCTGTGGCAAAATTAGGCGGGGTGTGTGCAATTAGAACAAATGTTAAAAGCCCCAGAACTGATGTTTTAGAAATTTAAAGCTACTTTTTTTTGTATATTTAAACCATTCAGAAAAGCAAATGGTTGCATGCATGTTCACTCCTGCTGTATAACTAATGTGGAAGATTACGTGGCTGCACAGGGTCTTTAATGGAACCATGGCCTTGCTACCAGGATGTGTATTTACGCTCCTGATGCAACAGGAGAAGAGGACTGTTTGAGTTTCGGTCAGCTTTTTCTGGCTTGTGATTGGATCTCATCAGCCCGTGCCTGTTCACTGTCCTGTTGCGAGCGGAGCGCAAAGACATCCCCTGGGAGTATCAATCACATCAAGCCTTCGCATTGCAAAGCTTTTGAACCTGCCTCGGGTTGGCTGGCTAGATTCAATGGAGGCTGATGCACAGGGAGTTTGTGCCAAACTCATGTGGCGGTGGTCAGAGCGGGACAGTAACGGTCCGAACCAGGGGGGCGGACAGGTCAAACCGGTTCCCGTGCCCCTGCCTGAGGCTGGACCTGCCTGGCTTTGCACTGATTCTCCACACTGAAAGGGACAGAGTGACACTCAGTAGTGCTGGTTAAGTTGTGTACAAGTGGATTTATCGGTAAAAATAAAAGACTTAAAGTAAACCTTTACAGGGTGAATTTTGTTCTTGGGGATGGGGGTGGGTGTATTACTGTTGTTTATGTGAAGTGTGTGTCAAGTTCTTCTTGTGCAAACCTCCGCACAATCACACAAGAAACAAAAATAGAGGAATCATTTGAAGCTGTTGTCTTACAAATCTGGAGACAGTAGTTTTGATTACTCATACTGGTGCAACTTCAACTCCGCAGAGTTTTGAATGCTCTCTGTGCCAGATGTAACCGTTGTCTCATTGTGACCTATAATAAACTCTAACCTCTTCCAGACAGACGTCATGTTTGGAGGTGCCAACAACCACTGGAAAATGTCCAGAACAATTTCATGAATTTCATCAGTTGCCCTGTAGGTATGGGAAAAAAATTCAAATGTAAATCATGAGGAAACTGGTCGAGTCCTTGTAGTGGGGACACATTTACCAGCATCCTGATTTCATGGTGTCTGAACCCACGTGACCAATCCTGCAGTCACAAATGGTTTCAGCTCTAAGTGTGCTGAGTATCACTCACAGTAGTCAAGACTTGTGTAAAGTACTGAGAGCATTAATCATCACCCACTTCAGCCAGGGCCTTTCTCACATGTGCGGTCGCACCATGATCGAGACAAAACATAATCGGAGGGGTGTTTGCACTCTGGCCGAGTTCTTTGGCTCGTGACTAAACTTCAAGTCTGATTCAGTTTTGTGAAACACTCCAAGAATTAGAAATCCAGGCCAAAGCTCTATTCTCTGCCGTTACGTGTATGTGCACGTGTGTATAGTGTACATATCTGTTTTGGGTGTACAGAGAAGCACATCCTACCACTGCAGAACTGCTAAACATTTGAGGGCAACACCTGAACCCTGAACATCCCTGCAGTGCTAAGCTGACCTGGATTTAAAAAAAAAACAGTGAGAATGGGTTTAAGTTTACCATTGTTTGTAATTCTGTAATTGTATGTGAAAACATCTTGAGTCTCTGTACAGTTCTCTTTGTCAGCTGCCAACATATTCTTCTCTGCACTGCTAAGAGTGGGCAGAGTGACTAGACATGTAAACCACAAAATTTAAAAACCAAATGTAACACCCACAACTGGGGTCGTACACTTCTCAAACACAACTAATAGTTTTAGTTTATCTTTGGGGAAGGACCAGTTAAAATCAGAACAGAAATAAAACAACAAATGTACAACTAAATAAAAAAATGTGTTTCAAAGTCCGTCTTAGGAGAAGCATGAAAACTCCATCCCTTCTTTAAAACAATCACCTCCTTGCTGGTTTGAAGTACCAGACCTAATGATAACAATAATGGAGGAAGACTCCAGGGAGCCCGATGCAGTCCAGCAGAGACAAGTTAGTGTGTCTTCAGTCTCTTCATGGGGCTTCCCCTTGCTCAGGAAAATGGTCACCAAGCAGTTAGTTTGTAGCACGGAAAGTCTTCCACCACCACCCCCCCCCCCCCCCCTCTTTCCCTCCACACCTACCCCTCGCTCTCCTCCTCCTCTTGGGCAGTGTAAATGGTCTGGTTTCGGCGCTTGATCTTTGGGGTGTTGCCGGTGCTGCTGGCCCCTCCTGCCTCCCCGCTGGTGCGTTTAGGAATTCTGACCAGCTGGGGGCTCCCTTCCTCCCCTAGGCTGCAGAGGGAGGGGGAGGAGGGGCTGGGGGTGGAGTGGGATGGGGGAGGCAGGTCCAAAGGGAAGGACAGCTTTGGAGAGGGCAGGACCAAGCAGCTGGTGGCCAGGTCTCTTGGAGGGCTGTCAGCATCCCTGCCCCCCGCCTCGCCCTCGGGGACCACGGCGTCAGGGCTCAGGCTGGCCGCGGCGGTCCCCTTGTTCACCCCGTCTCCCCCCTCCTCTTCCTCTTCCTCCCACTCGTCCTCGATGGTGATCTCATCCGGGTTGTAGGAGCTAGACAGGCCCGACGTGTCAGTGGGGTACTCACTGGGCTCCTCCACACTGCCCGTGCTGCGGTTCTCCTCTTCCTCCTCCTCCTCATCCTCCTCCACCATGCTTCCCTGGCCTCCCCCCTCCTCGGCCGCACCCTCGCCCTGCCCGGCGCGGGCGTAGAGGTCGGTTAGGCCCAGCGTGGCACACAGCTCAGTGGTCTGTGGGTTGGTGGCGTAGGTGGGGGCCAGCTGAGGCTGGGGGCGGCTGGGCTCGTAGGCTGGCACCGTTATGCTGAAGTTCTCTGGAATGCGCAGCTCACCTCCCAGGTCACCCACCACCTCCAACATGGCCGCTTCTGTAGCACTGAAATCCCATCTGGGAACATCAGGAGGCGCACCAGAGTCAGACAGCAACACCACAAACATACGAGAGGCCTGGCGCAGTTCTGACCTTGCACTGTTGGTGGTGGTTGAGGTCAGTCACCACCCCCTTCACTGGACATTAATCCGACACCCTTAAAATGCACTATGAAATGCAATCCATCATTGATATTATATCACCTGTTGCAGTACTTTCAGCCACAATCAATGCGTGGGAATTACACATCTAAATTTGGTTGTATATCTGATTTTCACCTCCACACCCCTCATTAACAGGCAGACATTAACAGACAGCTGGCTGCATGTAAGGTTTGGAATCTGATTAAATAAAAATACATTGATTGTGTGTGTGGAGGAGAGACAGAGAGAGAGCACAATGGTAAAGTAGCAGCGCAGCACCGGGCTGCACTGCAGTCATCTCACCGTGGGTGCAGGCCGTTGTCCTGGGGCGGGTTCCAAGGACTGGGGGTGACTCTCTGCAGGCTGTCTGTGGCCTTTAAGATGGCCAGCCACTCAGGGTCGTACTCCAGGTGCTCTGAGGATCCTGGCCGGTCTGCCACCTCCACTATCTGAAAGAGCGCACTGCATCATACCCTCACACACGCTTTGGCCAACCGTCCTGAGGACTGGTGTGGTCAAGATGCAGCTGAATTCATACATTTTAGATCTGCCATAATCTGCCGTAATCTGCCAGTAGGACCTATAAGTCACAACTGCCTGCACTTTAAAAGTTAGTACTCATATGTAGGAACTAGTAATTATGACTGAAACCGCTGTCATCAGATATTTGTGTTTTAATTAAGATATGAACTGTTAAGGCTGTTAAGGCAGCCTATTTGCTGACTTGTAACCAGGGCTGTGTTTTCTGATTCTCTTTACGTCGCCCTGCACAGGCTTGTCTGTCAAACAAACAAGCAAACTTCCTGCACATATAATTAGTATTAATCAGCACAACAGGAATGTGACACTGCAACAGAAATGAGCTCTGCAGGCCCTGTGGTGCTGCAGCTGAGGGGAGAGGAAGCAGCAGTGAAGGCACAAACAGTCGGTCCTGTTCTCCTGTATTCCCAGGCTGAGAGCATTTTACCAGCTGTTTGCTACATAAAGCAGCAAACATCCTGTGGGGCGCTACACTGAAATCAGACGCCCTTTTTTTTTGAGAGCTTCACCTGTATGCGCTGGTTCTCACGGTGTCATTACTAACCACGTCACAAACACTGAAGTGTCACTTGTGCCACTGAAGACACCAGAAGTATCCAAAAAAAAAAAAAAAAATAAATCTTCAGTCACTGTGCAGCTGGACGCTTCACTGCTGCTGTTCCCAGCAAAAGGACAAGAGGACGAGGATCCGCCTCCGTCGCTCACCTGGAGGAAGTCCCGGTGTGGCAGGCACTTGTCCAGCGAGAGGAACTTGGTGGTGCGGGGAGCGCAGTCACTCTGAGCCTGCAGGCACAACTCACATTCAGCACTCACAGAACACAAAGCCCCGCGCAGATACTTTGGCTGCAGTCCAGGCTGCTCCACTCAGCAGCACTTGTATATTATCAGTCCTGGGCTAATGAGTGTTTGCATGGTAGGAGCACTCACTTTCTGAGTACTGATCTGAGATCAGTAATGTTGCAGCATGCAAGGTGTAAAGGGGTCGCTTGTGGTATATCTGTATAGGTGTTTCTGAGGTTAACATCTACGAAGACTGACACATTGCAGCCACTGCCCCCCACCCCGGTCGGCTCAGTGCTGACCTGGTGCTGCATGATGGCGGCGAACTTGACGTGCAGGTGGGCAGAGAACCAGTAGGACGGCTGCAGGTGGGCCAGCAGCTCGGCGGCAGCAGGGCTGCCCAGTGAGTTGCTCTCCACCTCCTGCCTGAGGAACTTCTTCTTTCGCAGCAGCTGCTCCGTGCTGCCGTAGTTGTAGATGCCGCGCGGCCAGTCGTGGGACATGAAGATGTCCACGGGGTGCTGGATCTGAGGCGGCGAACAGGATGACATCACAAAGAGCAACTCATGCGCAGTCTACACTGCGGCATTGAGAAAACATTGTCTCTGATGTGAAACTTTGCTTGATTTTACTCTCAATATGGCTGATCCCCGGGCCTCGTTTAACAACCCAATTTCATCCTACACTGTGCACGGGATGCAATATGCCAAACAAAAAGCTTTCCCAAAATTTGTTCTTTCCCTCAGGCAAACTTCATACTGCACAGGAACATTTCCCTGTGGCTGAATGGTGGTACTACATCAGAGGAGTGCAACGACTAATTTTCAAACACTGGCAGGCATGTGAATGCCTTGGCACTGCATTTTCAGTAAAACAGAAGTAGAACTATGAGGAAAAAGATGCTGAAGAAGTATGTCAACTTGGCAATAATTTTGATATACATAATCAAAGCTAATCAAAGCATTTCCAAATACAGTACCTGGATGTGCCAGTCTGATGAGGAAAAATTTCATGTGTGAACAGCCAACAATCAAGTAATGTGTGAAACCCATTAAAAATGCATCTCCATCAATTTAACAAATTGGACTGCAGTTAATGCTTCGGCCCTCTTTAAATTGTACAGTGCTGTATCCTTCATAACTTGGGCAAAATATATGGAATCCCTATGTGGCCAGAGGTCATGTGAGGAGATGACCGCTGGCAGAAGAGCCACCAGTACAACTTCAGAGAGAGGCTGCGATCTGAAGATGGCATTATAAGTTGGACCCTGCATTTCCTGCAACTTTGAAATTTTCTGAAAAGTTTCCAATTCCAATTCTTTTGATTCAGTCCTTCTACCCTAAGGTCCAAATACACCTCTAACATCAGTCACCTGCTTCAGCTTGAAGACCTCAATGTTCCTGGTGTGGTAGACGCTCCGCAGTGTCTCCTGACTGTAGGGTGGAAACTCATAGTGTCCTGCAAAATAAAGAGCCCATGGGACCAGAATAAGACTCCAAATGCACTGCAGCTCTCTATGCATTGTTCTGTACAGCTTGGACAAAAAAAAATTCTGTGATGGCTATGCCACACCACAGAGTAAAGATTAAAATTGATTTATCTGTTTGGAGAGGTCTTTAAAGTTTCATGGCAGCTCTTATTGACAGACCTGTCTAAGTGAAAGACTACCATTTTTTTCCATTGTTTTAAAGAGTTTTAAAGAGTATTTACCTTAGATCTGCTCAATTGTATTATGCACTGTGAGTAAAGACACTGTACACTTATGTATCAGAAAAATTTCCTGAAGCTGACTGCTGAAGCACCATTTTAGATGAAGGCCTCTTGGCTGCCAGCCCTCACCTTTCCTGTAGTCGTGCGATTTGAAGATTCCAGACAGACCACCAATTCGTATTCCTTTGTAGCGCACCACTCCAGCATAACCTAATCAATAAATTACACAATCAATTAATCTATCTGTAACTACTTTGGCTCATACACCGACAGTACACATTACAAGATGTAGCACACATACAATGCTACCAAACCCATCCAGTATAGTGGAACCTCATCCACAATGATTTTAAAGTTAGGTGCAGTGGTACTCCCATCTCAGTGTAACAAACACATACCATGCAGTAGGTTTTATCACAGTGTGCAGCAGAGGGCTCTTACCAATGTAGTAGATGTTGGGGGCCACCCAGCCACCATATGGTAGCTCCTGAAGGTGGTTGGAGGCCTCATGGTTGCCCCCAATAAAAATGGTCAGGACCGGAGCCTTCTTCTCACCAGAGTAATACCTGAGAGAGGGCGGAAAACATGTTGGAATATTTAACTAGAGAAAGAATTTCCACAGAAAGACAAAAAAGGCAAATGAAAAATACATTCTTACTTGTAGAAGGTCTGCATGCTTCTGTACTTGGCTGGCACCGCCATACACTTCATGTCCCCCTCATTACGTACAGCCTGAAAGTCTCCACAGCATAACAGCAGGTCCACAGTCACACCCTCCTTGCGCTCCAGGTAGCCAATTGTCTCATAGATCTTGTCGAGCTCGCCATGGCAGCACCCCTCCACAGCAATCTTCATGACCGCTCTGAGCTTCCACTTCTCAAACAGCACAGTTGGCTACCCTTTCCCTCTCGCACGAGTGGCTCCCAGTCACCTCCCCACCTCTGGTCTGTCCTAGCCTCCTCCACAGACTGCTGGTCTAGGGCCCAGTGCTGTCCTTTCTCATGCACTGAGACTCAGATCCTCAAATAGTGAGCCACCAGAGCAACTGATAGCTAATGCTGTGGCGTTTTTATTACTTAGTACAATGACGGAGTCTGGCAAGGATACGAGAGCAGGCGAAGCGGGCTGTCTGTAAGGAGCAAAGAAAAAACATAGTATCATTCACAAACATGAAAAGGTACATACCAGCTCCTACCTCAACCAATACTTAGATCAGAAAAGGTATCAGTGCCTGCAGTGTAATGTTAACACATATACTTCCTCCAAAAGAGCATACACCCTATCCCAGGTTGCTGGCAAGCTACCTATGGCTATCAAATGCTCTTTGGTTACTCGCGAAACTGCGAGCTATCAGTCACTGATCGTCAACAACATTCGCCACAAAAACATGCATTTCGGCTGATCAAATCCAGGAGTGCCAGTTACCTTTTCTTTGAGCAGCCGTCTCTTTATCCCTTTCTGCGTGTCAAAGTGAGCTGTCTAAGCACCCAAGCTCGAAATTCGAGATGAGACCACTTTCATATTAAGGTACACTGCCACGGCTTCACCACCATCCTTCCCACCTCGCCACACTTGAACCTGTGCACATGCGCACACAAGATCCCGTAAAACGATTAAGTAAAACAGACAATGATTCTATCGTCGCACTTTCTCAAATATTAAATTGTCAAACTTGTAGATGGTATTAAATAATGTTCACAATATGATAGACCCCAATACCACCATTGGTAACATCATTTACCTATCTACTGACAAAACAATCTTTTTTATATGAACCATTTGACTATCTCTTTGTTGAATCGGTCAGAATGAAACGCGTGGACTTCTACGCGTTTTCTAAACAAAACTAATTCCTCTTAATCTACACCTTTACATTCGGCAGTAGCGACGTACAGTGAATCTCACGTAAACATTAACTGAAAATGGGAAAGTTAACCATGGTTTCGTGGGTCATTTAACCTCTTTTTGGTCCCTCTAAGAAAGCACACATACTCCCCGAAGTACATCGAAAGCGCGTTGCTGCCACCAGCAGTTGTTGCTCATATTTTATTTCCGAGTTGCTGGGCTGGAAGGCCGAGTGTGTGGAAAGTGCGGCTCCGGTTGGGGCGCTCGTCAGGGGGAAGAGAGATGGCGTGTTTGCTGGAGGCCCCACTCCGCATCAGCGTGTTGTCTGTGAGTCTTACCCTAATATTCCCCCGTATCCCGGCTTTTCCTCCGCGCTCCCCGCTAACGCACTGAAGCAGGGTTGATAGTATGTCAAGCTAACCCGCGTGCATTTGCGTTTTACTGGCTTCGTGAAATGTCACGGACAGGGTTAGCCCGGTCACTCGGACTGTGTTACCGGCAGAGGTTCATATCATATGGCTAGCGTAGCTTACCGTTAGCTGGGTACTACAGTGATTCATTACAGTACCTGGCTACTGTCAAAATTTCGAATAAGGGGTGATTTCGAGTTATCTTGATAGCAAGCTAATAAACCTAGCAGCCAGCTATATGTAATAACAATAGCTAGCTTGGTGTTTGACACACATGCTTCTAAAGGGTGAAGTCTTGTGTCAGGTTGCTATACTGTGCGGTCAGAAGCTAGCTAACGTACTATCCAAGGTGGCTAATATGCCGTGTGACGTTATCAGGCGGCTAGCTAACCATCTAGCCAGCATTTTCAGATATTTAGCCAGCTAGCTCAGGTTAGCCGAAGTGGAAACGCCCCCTTTCTGTAGCGCGTCGCTGTCCGAATTGGGCCACATCGTAGGTCAGGGCGTTAGCTAGCTTGATAGCTAGCAAATGTTGATGAGCTAGCTAGTTGGCTAGCATGTTTTTTGCCAGCCAGCGTTAATTTGCTACATAGTATGACATACATGTCATGACCTAGATCACTTAATAAAAAAGAGCCACAATGAAACATAATGATATGTGACAACAGCTAACGAGTTCGTAATTAGACATTTGTCTGAACTATCTGCCAAGACAGTTTTGAAATTTGTAGATAACATAAGGTTAACGCTAGCTAGCTAGTTACCTAATGTAAGCCAATGTATGTAGCTAGCTCGCTAGTTCAGTTAGCTACCTACGTTTAAGTGCTGCGTGCCACCTGTTAGATAGCTAGCTAGCTAACTGAGCTAGCATCATTTAACATACAGTTAACTGGTTAGCGATCTGTCAAGAGTTCATCATTCAAGATCACATTAGCTGTCTAACTTGGGTATCTGTATTTTGTAGACGATGCGATTGAGTGTTAAAGAGATAGGTAGCTAGCTAATTAGGCAGTCGGTTACAGATGGTTTGGTGGCTTGCTGCTGCACAACCAGTCTTTTACTCCAAAATGTGATAATCTGTGCGCTTGCTGTGGTCCAGGGAAGCGGCCAGCGAAGTCAGGAGGCGAGTTAGGAACAGTGTGAGGTGAGATGCAGTTTGCCGGCTACCGTTAACTCAAAGCCAAATGCGAGTGCACCTACTTCTGTTACTCCGGTTGTCTTAACGGTAATTCAGAAAGTAAGCCTGTCAGCGCTAGCGTTAGAAGTGTCACAACAACCAGGAACAATTGTGTTATTATATTTATAATATACCTACGCACATATACTCATTGATTATTTACGCAGAAGTTTATTTGTTGAAACTACTTCTTACGGATGAGCTGGCTAATTTAAAATTTCAAGTGTATTTTTCTATGCTTTTGCAAATCTTGTACGTTTGTAATTTTGTCATTATTTTTTTGTGATTTTGTATGGTTTTGCAAATTTGTAAATGTTTTAAATGTAAACGTTAAATAGTTTGTGATGTTGCAGTTCTTGGTTCGTCCTTTAGCTTTTCTGCAGAATTGAGTAAAATCAACTTCACGCAGCCACACTTTACTGTATTAGTTAAGATGCTTCCTGCTACCATGAGCAAATGAGAGAGACAGTAGCTGATAGATTTTCACTCCTTGCTGTGTTGTTGTCACCACTTTTTTAGTGCTCAGTCACCGGTCGCAGGAGTGGATAAGTTTCTGATTTGACTCGTTTCCACTAAGCCTGATTTACAGATTTTCTGTGGTCCAGTCAGTCCCCTTGAGAATAAGTTAATTTTGAAAGAGTGGGGTTTTCCGTAAGCATGTGACCCTGTCATTTTTCTATCCTGATTCTCGTTCCCGACGGATTCGACCTATTCAGTCAGCAGTAGAGGTCATAGTTTAATTGAGGTCATATGTTTAAAGGGCCTTGAGATTTCTCATTTTCTTGATCACAGTCACGTAGTCAGTGATGCTACTAATAATTTCTGTAATTTGCTTTCCATTGACATTTGAAAAATAAGGTCAGGATCTTATGACTAACCACCCGATGTGTTGGAGGAGTGCTTGCTTCTGCTAACCGAACATTGACTCTGTGGAGGAAATCTGTGATCAGCAGACCTGCGGAGATAAAAACACTGGTCTGATGCAAGAACACAAGCAGATCCTGGATCAGACACTGATGATAAACACACACCGAGTTATCAAATGACAGACTTGGGTCCCACAGTGCTTATTTAGCGCGTTTGATGAAGGATGACCTGAGGAAGCTGCTGTATTTGTAAACCGATTCAGCAGAGATCCCTCGCGTTGCTCAAGCAGAGAGAGCTCCACTAAAATATGTTGTGGGATGAGAGAGTGAGAGGCCGCTTGTCTTGCTCTGTGTCACTATGCAGGAGGTCACCGCCACCAGTCGCCATTATGTTGACAGACTGTTTGACCCTGATCCTCAGAAAGTGCTGCAGGGAGTGATGTAAGTACCTGGCCTTTGCGTGTTTGCGGGAGTGTTTGCGGGAGTGTGCTGTGAGCGCGGCCGCCGTTGCCTGTGAGTGCGCCGTGTGAGTGAGCGCCCGCAGCATCTGATGAGGCACACCGTGAGCATGTGACTGGCTTGTGCTCTGCTCCAGCGCTGGGCATGTGTGACTGCAGTTTGTTTGTCACGGTTCTGCCTGTTTGCCCGTGTGCGGCTCCACTGAGCGCGCAAGGAAGCACGCTGTGTGTTTGCGTGTCTGTCTTTGTGCACCGTGTGTGCGCAGTTTGCATTGGCTTGGATGTGTATGTTTGTGTACCTCATGAGTGTGTGTGTGTGTGTGTGCATGCGTGCGTGCGTGTGTGTGTGTGTGACTGGTCTGATAGTGTCTCCTCATGTGGTTTGGACGCAGCTCTTCTCATCTTTATTTTTAACTTGAAGCCCAGCTCTAGTTACGGTTGCACACGGGTGCAACCTCACCGGTACGGCTGTAGTTTTCCATCGGGCTCAGTCTTCTTTTTCTAATATTAAAATGTGTCAAAGTTTGTCTTCATGCCTCTTGTAATGATAAATGCCTGATGTAACAGTTTATATTCATTCTTTGAAAACAAAACTGCCATTTTCCTTTCAATGTGCAACACTGACTTCTAATGGGTGCTTTTGTGACAGGGGAATTTGCAGTGTTCTGACCTTGTTACCACAGGGTGGCACAATAATGGATCTGGGTTAATGTATCTGGGACTTCTGCTGAGCTGTAGTGTATCAGTGTCCTGTGTACTGCGTAACTGCATCAAGGTGATCAATTGAACACAGCTCTTGTATTTCCTGCCAGTTGTTAATTGGTGGAGCCAATTGTGTGGCCTTGTCTTTGCAGTGACATGAAAAATGCAGTAATTGGAAACAACAAACAGAAGGCCAACCTGATCGTGCTGGGAGCCGTGCCCAGGTACGCCCCCTGTCTCCCCCTCTGTCCCTTTCTCTGTCTCTCTGTCTCGCTCATTCTAGTGGCTGTGGCAGCGACATGACTTGATCAATACTTGCAAAGATGACCCCAACCGAAGGACAGACCAACATCAGAAAAGCAGAACATGCTCATATTGGATTAGAGGTCCAGCTAGCTGTGTAGAATGTCCTTGCTGATTGGTTTTAGGTCGCTGTTGACCTTGTTGTGTAGTACTGATCCCTCACCATGTAGCCCCAGCGGCGGGCGCTGACTGAGGGGCCCTGTGGGGCAGACGGTGTTCCAGCGCAGAGCAGGACGGCAGCCGGGACAACTGATGTGCTGAGTGGGGAGGAGCGGAGCGGGTTGCCTATTGTTCTGGAACTCTCTGCATACAATACGCTCCCTCTCCCAACAGCAGTGCGGGCTGTCTGTCTGTCAGTGCCCCCAGTCATCCCCAGGTTGCTTAACCGTGCTAATTGTGAGGTTATCTAAGAGCTGGCCCTGTGCTTAACCGAGCGCCTTTGCTACCCAGAGTTTCACTCACAAGTTTGACATGTTGAAAGAGAAATATTCATACCATTTTCAGATTAATTTTCAGACCTAGAAAGCTCTCTGGGGGAACTGAAAATGTATGTCAAGGTGGAACAATGTGTAGAGATTATTAGGTGAAGCACAAGTTCTTTTTCAAAGCCTGTGTTGCTTGTGTCTTCGTGCTGTCTTCCTTGTAGACTGTTGTACTTGCTGCAGCAGTCCACGTCCAGCCCGGAGCTGCGGACCGAGTGCGCTGTGGTGCTGGGCAGTCTGGCCATGGGCACGGAGAACAACATCAAGTCCCTGGTGGACTGCCACATCATCCCTGCCCTGCTGCAAGGTACGCCTCCACAGATAGGGCGAAAGATGGATGACATGGCTGCGTAGGATTTCTCAGTGTGGAGTACTTCTTTGGCAACACTCTGCCTTGTGCGTTCGTGCTAATAAAGCATCCTTGAACTAAGCTGCATGGAAACCGAGTGGGAGAGGAAGAGTGCAGAGTCGAATGCTCCCCAATGAAGTGGTTATGAGTGGAGGCCTACTAATGTCTGAAGTAGGCAGTCATTTCCTCCAAGGTTCTCCTGTAACATAGCTCCTTGACCTTGGCCCCAGAGGGGAGCAGTATCCTCAGCTTCCTCAACGCAAGCCCTGAACCATTGCATTCAGACTACCGTTGTGTTGATGGTGACCCCTGTCTCTGAGTGTGACAACATGCATGCGACCATAGTTGAGTTGCCCTTATGTAAAAGGATAGATCTGTATCCGGCGTCGGATGAGCGTGGTCCCTCCTGTTTGTATGACATTGCCTTCTATATCCCCGTCTCTCCAGGTCTCCTGTGTCCGGATCTGACCTTCATCGAGGCGTGTCTGCGCTGCCTCAGGACAGTCTTCATCAGTCCTGTCACGCCAGTGCAGCTGCTCTACACTGTGAGTCACGCGCGCACACACGCACACACACATTTACGAGCTGCCAGCATCCTCATGAATTATCACCTGTAAGGTGGTGTTTTGTTATTTTCCAGTAGGTTGGTCCTGCGGTATTTTTTCAGGTATTCGTAATCTGTAATGCTCTGTACTTTTTTTTTTGCCGCAACAAAACTAGGGACTTCATCTGTAAAACGGGGTGTTTAATTGCAGTGTCGTTTATCATGACCGCGTCCCCTTTCACCCCGTGTCTTTAGGACCCCACTGTGATACCCCACCTCATGTCCCTGCTGAGTCGGTCACAGCGAACGCAGGAGTACATCACCCAGATCTTCTCTCACTGCTGCAAGGTCAGGCCCTCGGCCCGCTCTCCCGCTGAACCCGAGCCTCTGTGCACTGCAGGAGGTGCGAAGGCGCTCACATCTGTCCAAATAACTCAGCTGCTTATTTTATTCTGTCTCTCCCTTCCAGACCCCAGAGCATCAGACGGTCCTGTACAACCACGGCGCCATCCAGAACATCGCGCCCCTCCTCATCTCGCCTTCCTACAAGGTTCCCCTCGACCCCCCCCCCCCCCCCCCCCACACACACACACACACACACACACACACACACACACACACACACACACACACACACACACACTGTCAGACCCCCCCCCCCCCCCCCCCTCCCCCGATGCAGTCTTACAAAGTCCCAACCAAGCCATACAGTCTGCCACAGTCACTGTTGCAGACTTCTGTACAGTCCTCCACCATCTCTCACAGTCTGCCTCAGTCTAACACAGGCTGGAACCGTCTTCAACAGTCCTCCACAGATCCACATGACCCCTACAGTCTGCCATAGTCCCACTCCCACATAGATCTGTACAGTCTGCCACACTCTCACACAGTCCCCTATAGTCTCTCTCATCCCCATTCATACCATATTACATATTCCCATGCATTTTCCATGTGCTGTGAAAAGCCATTCTCCAGTGACCCCCCTCCATTCCTGTTTTTCTCTGCAGGTACGGATGCAGGCGCTAAAGTGCTTCTCAGTCCTGGCCTACGAGAACACTCAGGTCTCCATGACACTAGTGAATGGTGAGTCTCTTTCCTTCCCCTCTCCTCTCTCAATCCCTGCCTCTCTGTTGCTTGGTCTTTTGAAAAGGTCTTCAGGTTCACTTTAATGCCTTGAGCTAGCATTTGTCCAGATTCTCAAAGCATCGGCACCATGTTAGTACATTTGTCAGTGAACAGTCCGAGTGTATCTCTGGACCTCTAACCCTGCCCCACCTCACCAATTTCAACATCAGCGATGCTTTGTGGCCGTGACGATGAACGAAATGCTAATATAAGGATAGTACAAATGATTGTAATATGTGTTATTTTCTTTCTCTTTCAGTTCTGGTGGACGGGGAGCAGCTCTCTCAGGTTTTTGTCAGAATGATGCAAAGGGATCGACCCATTGAAATGCAGCTCACAGCGGCCAAATGGTGAGTGCATATTTGAGTGCACTGTGTTTGTACTGTTTGTGAGCTCTGTTCTTCAGGCTGGCTGGTTTCTTTTGCTCTGCCCCTCACAGCCTGACGTACATGTGTCGAGCGGGAGCCATCAGGACAGATGACAACTGCATCGTGCTGAAGGTTTGTGTCAGACTCCACTGTCTGTGTAATGTGGTTGTGATTGTATTGCTTAATATGTCTGCCTTTTTGTGGGTGTGCAGTAAGGTGTGTGTTTGTGTGTGTGTGTGAGAGACAGAGAGTGTAGTGTGTGTGTGTGTATGTGAGAGAGAGAGAGTGTAATGTGTGTGTGTGTGTGTGTGTGAGAGAGAGAGAGAGAGAGAGAGAGAGAGAGAGTGTAATGTGTGTGGGTATGTGAGAGAGAGAGAGAGAGAGAGAGAGAGAGTGTAATGTGTGTGGGTGTGTGTGTATGTGAGAGAGAGAGAGAGAGAGTGTAATGTGTGTGTGTGTGTGTGTGTGTGTGTGAGAGAGAGAGAGTGTAATGTGTGTGTCTCTGTGCAGACCCTGCCCTGCTTGGTGCGCATGTGCAGTAAAGAGCGCCTCCTGGAGGAGCGGGTGGAGGGCGCGGAGACGCTCGCCTACCTGATGGAGCCGGACGTGGAGCTGCAGCGAATCGCCAGCGTCACCGACCACCTGGTGGCCATGCTGGCAGACTACTTCAAATACCCCAGCTCCGTCAGCGCCATCACCGACATCAAAAGGGTGAGGCAGACAGGCCTGACAGGCGATCACAAGGACGCACTGACACATGATGAGGAGGATAACAGGGCAGGACAGCGCTGACATCATCCCTGTCATGTGATTTCATAGCTGGTTCTGTAGCAGTGGCTCTGACTCTGTCTCCCTCTCCCTGCAGCTGGATCACGACCTGAAGCACGCTCACGAGCTTAGGCAGGCCGCCTTCAAGCTGTACGCCTCGTTAGGTGCCAATGACGAGGACATCCGCAAAAAGGTAAGACGCACGGACACGCAGGACCATACTAGGACACGAGAGACATACTTGGGGGGGTTGGCAAAAAAGAGGATCACTGCCTTGGGTCCCCATTGTTACCTGCCTTGGAACCTAACCCGTGCCTTTAAATTCGTGATCCCCTTATCGATGAAGCGTTATATATGGAAGCCCAATAAATGCATGCTCTGGGTGGACACATCACCCCCTGTGCCCATCCAGGTAGAGTAAAACTCTGATGAATGACTTCACTGACCCCCTCCCCCCTCCTTCCCTCATCTCTGTCCCCCAGATCACAGAGACAGAGAACATGATGGACAGAATCGTCAGTGGCCTGTCAGAGTCGAGTATCAAGGTGCGGCTAGCAGCCGTCAGGTATGCAGCTCTCTTCGGCCTTTTTACGCTTGTAAGCTGGTTACAGGATTTGTGACGGTTGGCAGTTGTCGGAGTCCTCCTATGAAATTCAGCTCCCGTTGCTCTTGAAGCTAGAGTTAGATTTAAGTAAACCCCTGAAGGAAAATGTCACAGCAATAAGTAAGAAGCCTTTAAGCAATTTAAGGCAGATTTCAATTTTTGAACATGCACAGACCTCATTTGTTTTATTCACCATTTTTTTATTATTTATGAGGAGGAATTTGTTATATAAGTGGAAACAGTAGATGACTACCTTATAAATCTAATTTTATCTCCACCATCACACTTTTCTGTCTCTGTCTGGCTTTTTATCTCTCGCTCCTCACCTGCCTCCCTTTCCCACTCTTTGTTTCTCCTTCTCCCCGTTTCCCTCCAGGTGTCTACACAGTCTCTCACGCTCAGTTCAGCAGCTGAGGACAAGTTTCCACGACCACGCCGTGTGGAAGCCCCTCATGAAGGTTTGTGGCCTTAAAGATGCCAGTGTGACACTCCACCAGCGTGTCTAAAGTGTCACAGGCTCATTATCACATTCACACAATGACTTGGCCACGCTGAGAATGACAGAATTACAGGATTACAGTCCTGCTTGGCTGTGGGTGTTCAAGAGACTAGTTACGTCAGTTCAGTTTCACACCAGTTAGAGCCAAAGCATCAGTGCTGCCAGTGACCTCTCTCTCCGGGGATTCCCCCTTCTCCTTACAGCTGTTACAGAACGCTCCTGATGAGGTCCTGGTTATGGCCTCCTCCACACTATGCAACCTGCTGCTGGAGTTCTCCCCCAGCAAAGAGGTAAGTAGGGGGAAAAACTCCTATTTTTGCATTCTAAACATCTTCACAAGAACATTATTAAACAGGAAAACTTGAATTCAAATAGGCTTCTTTCTCATCACAAGGTTATTTTGCTGTTAAGGTTTTTTTGAGCGCAAGTGATTTGTTTTTTCTTTTAATATTCCTTGGAAGGTTGGAATTGCATCTGTAAGCATACGTAGCTGAATTGGACAAATGGTAACTGTCTCTGTCCATGTTTCCGTGTCTGCGTGCGTGTGTGCGTGTGTGCGTGTGTGTGTGTGTGTGTGTGTGTGTGTGTGTGTGTGTGTGTGTGTGTGTGTGTGTGTGTGTGTGTGTGTTCTTCCCTAGCCCATCCTGGAATCGGGCGTGATCGAGCTGCTCTGCAGCCTGACTCAGAGTGACAGCCCAGCGCTGAGGGTCAATGGCATCTGGGCTCTCATGGTGAGACCCGCACCTCTGGAGTGTGTTCAGACAGGGCCACACTGAGACACACTGCAACACAGCCACACTGGGACACACTGAGACACGGCCACACTGAGACACACTGAGACACACTGGGACACACTGGGACACACTGAGACACACTGAGACACACTGAGACACGGCCACACTGAGACACACTGCAACACAGCCACACTGAGACACACTGAGACACGGCCACACTGAGACACACTGAGACACACTGGGACACACTGGGACACACTGAGACACGGCCACACTGAGACACACTGAGACACACTGGGACACACTGGGACACACTGAGACACACTGAGACACGGCCACACTGAGACACACTGCAACACAGCCACACTGAGACACACTGAGACACGGCCACACTGAGACACACTGCAACACAGCCACACTGGGACACACTGGGACACAGCCACACTGCAACACAGCCACACTGGGACACACTGCAACACAGCCACACTGAGACACACTGCAACACAGCCACACTGGGACACACTGCAACACAGCCACACTGAGACACACTGCAACACAGCCACACTGGGACACACTGCAACACAGCCACACTGAGACACACTGCAACACAGCCACACTGGGACACACTGCAACACAGCCACACTGAGACACACTGCAACACAGCCACACTGGGACACACTGCAACACAGCCACACTGGGACACACTGCAACACAGCCACACTGGAACACAGCCACACTGGGACACACTGCAACACAGCCACACTGGGACACAGCCACACTGGGACACACTGCAACACAGCCACACTGGGACACACTGCAACACAGCCACACTGGGACACACTGCAACACAGCCACACTGAGACACACTGCAACACAGCCACACTGCAACACAGCCACACTGGGACACACTGCAACACAGCCACACTGGGACACAGCCACACTGGGACACACTGCAACACAGCCACACTGGGACACACTGCAACACAGCCACACTGAGACACACTGCAACACAGCCACACTGAGACACACTGCAACACAGCCACACTGGGACACACTGAGACACAGCCACACTGGGACACACTGCAACACAGCCACACTGCAACACAGCCACACTGGGACACACTGCAACACAGCCACACTGGGACACACTGGGACACAGCCACACTGGGACACACTGCAACACAGCCACACTGGGACACACTGCAACACAGCCACACTGAGACACACTGCAACACAGCCACACTGAGACACACTGGGACACACTGCAACACAGCCACACTGCAACACAGCCACACTGGGACACACTGAGACACAGCCACACTGGGACACAGCCACACTGGGACACAGCCACACTGGGACACACTGCAACACAGCCACACTGGGACACAGCCACACAGCCACACTGGGACACACTGCAACACAGCCACACTGCAACACAGCCACACTGGGACACAGCCACACTGGGACACAGCCACACAGCTACACCCCAGCGAGTGAGATGAGTGCAGGGAGGGAGAGGCCCGCTGGGAGAGGGGGCGGGGTGCTCACAGCTCGCCTCTCTCCCTGCCCTCCGGCAGAACATGGCCTTCCAGGCGGATCAAAAGGTGAAGGTGGAGATCGTGCGAGCGCTGGGCACAGAGCAGCTCTTCCGCCTGCTGTCCGACCCCGACCCCAACGTGCTGATGAAGACCCTGGGGCTACTGAGGAACTTGCTCTCCACACGCCCGGTCAGTCACACACACACACCCGGTCAGTCACGCACACACGCCCGGTCAGTCACGCACACTCGCCCGGTCAGACACGCACACTCGCCCGGTCAGTCACGCACACTCGGCCCGTCAGTCACGCACACACGCCCGGTCAGTCACGCACACTCGCCCCGTCAGTCACGCACACACGCCCGGTCAGTCACGCACACACGCCCCGTCAGTCACGCACACACGCCCGGTCAGTCACGCACACTCGCCCCGTCAGTCACGCACACTCGGCCCGTCAGTCACGCACACTCGGCCCGTCAGTCACGCACACTCGGCCCGTCAGTCACGCACACTCGGCCCGTCAGTCACGCACACACGCCCGGTCAGACACGCACACACGCCCCGTCAGTCACGCACGCACGCCCGGTCAGTCACGGACACACAGCTACACTCATGCACACACGCATCCGCGCATAAGTACACAAGGAGACTGTTCTCAGAATGATACAGGACGCTCTTCCTCATGAACCGTCTGTGACACACTCCCTTCAGCCAAGGGACACACTCACACAGCACAAAGCTCAAATGATGAGAATGTGTAATACCTCACTTATTATACCTTTAGGTAATTATATTTTTGAAAAAAATTTAAAAATGGTTAATTTAAGATTAAGATTTAAGGGGTGTTAATGCTTCATGAACATGAAAGGCCGCATGTGTGAGCCTGACAGGGATATTGAAAGGTCTGTCTGTGTACTGTAGTTATGTGCCTTTCTCTCACGTCCCAGCACATTGATCAGATCATGAGCTCTCATGGGAAGCAGATCATGCAGGCGGTCACGCTCATTTTGGAGGGGGAGCACAGCGTCGAGGTCAAGGAGCAGGTGAGGCCCCCCACCGCTTCTACCAAACCCCCCTCCATCCCTGCAGTCTTTCTCTGCAGAGCATGTAATTGAACTGGCCTATTTTAAGGTTTTTTTCTGTTTTTAATTTAAAATCTATTCCGTAAACTCACAGTTGGAGATTTTACTCTAAGTTTAAGTATGTTTCTTAATTAAAATTCCTCATCTGAAGGAGCAAAACCACAGTCTGACTGTAGGTCAGGGTGAATACTGTAGGAAAAGGGGCATCTTGAATTGTGTGAGAACATTCTTTTTCAGTTATCGTTAAACATGGTTATCCAAGTCATGCTTGAAATTACTTGTGCCCTGAAAAAAAGCAAAGAAGTATTTGAAAAATGTGCTCACACAGTTTGTAAGCGGCCCATAGATGGGTGATGGGTTATAAATGCCTGGTATGTTCAGTAAGACCCAGGAGGTAGGTTTTTAATGAAGCTCTCAGGTGCATTTTAAGTGTGTGAGTGATCTGACTGTAAGTCAGAGGTGGTCCGAGCCCTAATAGTGCATGCTGTAATATTATCTTAACGGTCTGTGTTACAGACACTGTGCATCCTGGCCAACATCGCTGATGGCAACACAGCGAAGGAACTTATCATGACCAATGACGACATGCTGCAGAAAATCAAATACTACATGGTACTGTCTGTTCCCTTGCCAGCGGGTCAGCTTCTGTGCCATTTACATTGCCCCTCTTACTTTAAGCAAGGCCGACGTGTAAAGGATATTAGTGTGTTGTGATTCTATTTCTCTCTCTCTCTCTCTCTCTCTCTCTCTCTCTCTTGGTCTGTCTCTCTCTCTCAGGGACACTCAAATGTAAAGCTGCAGCTTGCCGCCACATTCTGTGTCTCCAACCTGATCTGGAACGAGGAGGATGGTGAGGGGGACGCCATGACAGGTGGTCGCAAGGAGGGCGAGAGCGTGGGCGGGTGGGGGGGAGGGCGGAGCCTGTGCACAGGGCAGGAAGTAGCGAGGGCAACATTCAGTCATCTTCATAATCGTAGGCGTATTCTGTGGTTGCAGTTCAGGTTTTCTCCAGAAGAGGGTGCAACAGTGCCTCTTCCTGCCCTTTTAACCCCGTCTCCTCTCTTGCTCCATGTCCAGGTTCCCAGGAGCGTCAGGACAAGCTGAGGGAGATGGGCTTTGTGGACATCTTGCATAAGCTCACCCAGGCCTCCGACCCCAACCTCTGTGACAGGTCAGCTCTGCCCCCTGCTGGAGGCCTGGCAATTCAGTGTTTCTGTGTTGTTTTTTTAATAAGTGTTGCAAAGTGAATTCATATTCAGTGCAGTTATTTGGACTGAACAGAATTTTCACTCCACCGAAAACAGCGAGGGGAAAAGATGTGGTGTAACACTTTCACTTGTGAGAGGTCATGTTGAGGTCACCTCTTACACATGGCGGATTGTTAGCTATGCTTATAAAATTGTCACGAGAACTTCATTCCTCCTCTTTAATTAGTTGTGGTACTTCTTCCGAGCAGTGGCTTAAAATGTTACTCATTTTTTATTCCTTTATTACTTTTTGGAGTGATATGTCTGCAAGGACACTGTAAACACTGATAAAGACATGTTTTAGCAGTGAGTCAAGGATATTTACCTTGTGCAGGAAACTGACTTTCCTTCTGTCTCTCCCAGGGCAAAGACAGCGATGCAGCAGTACCTGGCATGACAGCGGGAGGGACAGGAGGTCACTTAACTAACAATCGCTGGGAGGTCACCTTCCATTGTTTTTCTTTTTTTTCTCCAGTTTTATTTCCTTTTTGTTTTGTTGCACAAGACACCTTGAGCGATGGCTCAAACACCCCCCCCCCTCCTCCAGCTCCACTCCAGTCTACCCTGATGCCTGGAGACTCAACTGAGGGGGGCAAGGGGGGGGGGGGCATGACGACGGTTTGGAATTTGTATTTCTTTGCAAGAGAGATTGTAGAGGATTTAGCTTTTTTGTGGACAACATATGAAGAAATGACTAATCGGAGTGTGCAGCACCCCCATGTGGCTGGGAGGTCTTGATGATGAATTGGACTCCTTTCTAAGGAGAAATGACACACAGAGGTCTGGACGGCAGGTGGGGCTGGGGGGTTGGGAGTACTGCCTCCTTATTTTATTGTTGGTTATTATTAATATTATTACTGTTATTATTAATATTATTTTAAGAGGGGTTGTGGGGGAGGGGAGAAGCTGAAAAAGAAGAAGAAAAAAAAGACTGCTCACATTTTGATTTTTTTTTTTCCCCCTCAATTCTTTTGTTTGTGGTTTTTTTTTTTGTTTGCGGATACATACCTCGGAAATATATTATAAATATATAAATATATTTTTTGGATTTGTATTTTTTCCTCTTTGTTTTCCTTTTTTGTGTGTGTGAAGATTTGGTTTCGGTTTCGTGTGAGGCCGTGGAGGAGGAACTGAAGGAACGTGGTGATGGAAGCATTTGTACGGTTCCCCTTTGCCAATCAGCTCCTACAGACGGGGGGTGGAGGGGGGAGGGTGGGGGTTACTGATCTACAACAAGGAGGCAAGAGGCTTTTTTTTTTTTGGTTATTTTATTTTTTATTTGTAAGAATTGGCCACCCCTTGGCTTTTGAACCTTTTTGAAGCTCTAATAGAATGAATGTTTCAGCTGAAATATATGCAGACCTGAACGATGGAGCCAGGTGGTGGTGTGAGTCTTTTCTCTGGTGGGTTGGTGTGGGGATGGGGGGGGGGGGGGGGTGAACTTCTCATTAGGCTTTCATTAGGAAGCACAGTTCTTGCTGCTGTGTCGTCCTGTCTGGAAGCAAAGAGGGGATGTTTAGAGGACCTCCAGCTGCAGCAGTGAGCGGTATCACAGGCTGAGTATTCTCCCTGTCCAAAGACATACGTCCCAGGAATGAACAAACGGACTGTCACACCCACATCACATGACCCTGAGCAGAGGAGGATTAAGCTCACAGTAGCCACTATACTCGCAAAAGATAAGGAGAGCAGCCTTACTAATCTGAGCCCTTTTAGCATGAGTGTTGAATAAAATAAATACATTATTTGCAACACTTGGCTATGAATTATGTAGCCTGTTTTGAGCAGTTTTCTAAATGTGCTCCATAGGAAGGTTTCTCTTTTTAATGTGAAAGTGAAGTTTTTTGTTGTTATTTATTACCCAGTTGATGACTCCACCTTGCATGGTTGATTTGGGGAGGGATGGGTGTAGATGTGTGATCTGGCAGATGGTTTCTGACAAAAAATATGTCATTGTGAAAAGACTGCAAATTTGTCTCCCATCATGTACAAAGCACAGAAGCATGTGGTCCTATAAAACAACACCTTTTTATTCTTGTATTTTTTTTTAAACTTCATAACCGTTAGTAAAATACATCTTTACCTCCTCTTTCCCACCCCAATTATTACAAGCAGGCACATTCCTCATGCAGTAAGCTGTGACATGCAAATACTAACCCTCCCACCCCCCCCTAACACACGCAGTCCTAGGAAACCTCTCTTCCCACACACACTCAAGAGTCCTCAACTCTGCGCACCACCCCCCCAAAAAGGATAGGAACCAAAGCTGGACATTTTATTAAAAAATAGAATACGCCCCTCACTGTACCAATAGATGCTGCTACAGATTGTATGTTATTAATGCGGTGCAAACCCTCCAGATGTGTGTGCTGGTGTGCCAATGACTTGTTTGCACATTAACCTAGCGCAGCGCTGGCCCCTGCTGTTGGAGATGTGGCGAGGCTGCCCTCTGCTGGACACATGGGTATATGGCACATGTCTCCAGAGCTGTAGTGCTTGTGGACAGTCTGGTTAGGGGGATGCCCCCCTGGCTGGGTCCGTTTCTGCCTGGGTTGAAAACAATGTGGCACGCTTTTGCCTCATATCTATGCCAACAACACCCTAGCACATTCACATGGACCCCGCGGACAATTTGGTTTGCCCCGTCAAAACAAAAAGTGTTCCCAACAGTCCTATAACAAATAAACGCATGCTTAACGAAATTGCAGTAGTGGCCATAATCACATGATTAAATCGAAAACAAAAAACAAAAATCCCTGAACTTAAAACGAATTATGTGTCAAAGGAGAAGGCACGATGGCTGGATGGCTAAAGCTTGGGTTTAATATCCGATCTGGTTTGACCAGAAAACTGGTCTTTCCCCTCCACCATTCGCAACATAGGGGGGGGGGGGGGGGGGGGGGGGACACTATGTTGCCGGTATTAAGATCACTGTACAGCTGCAGTCACACATTAGAATTCCTCAGTGATTGTCGCGATATAAGTTCCCTACTTGAAGCCCCAGAGGGCAGTTGTGAGGAATGAAGGGTCAGAGGGGTATTTCTGGCAGTGGTTTACTGGTGTAACTGGCTTGCTAACATTCATTACCAGTGTAATCTGTGAGGTGTCACAGCAATTGGTTCTTTATTGTAGCACAATGTGAGCATGTGTGTGAGTGTGTATTTTGTACCACTTCATGTTTCTAAAATGAGAGGTCTCTTCTGTAATAGGAGTAGAAGAAAGCTGCCCCAGTGTCCTTATTTCTTATTCACACAGTCCATCATCAGGCAGCTTCAGTAGCTTCCAAAGGTCTCCCATTATCCATAAATAGAGCCATAGCATATATAACAGATTTGTGATCATGTGACTTGTGCTCATACAGAAATACTACAAATTACAGTATTGTGAGTCACCCAAGATCAAGGTGTTTCCAAAACAATATGGAAATGTAACAAACAATGTGGCCTATGATAGTAGCAATGCTAAACTTCTGAACTCAGCATCTAATTGAGAGTAGGTGGCTGTGGTAGAATGGTTGTGTCAATAATGATCAGTAGTGTTGCTTCCAAATGGCAGTGATATTGGACAGTCCCATGAGTAAGAAGGAGGTGTCTTCGTGTCAAGGGGTAGCTGTTCACTTTCAGCCTACCTATGGGCACCTGTAGCGAATCAAATTAAAGCATTCATTGTACAGTGGAGATGGCCACTACAGCAAGCAAACAAGGGCTACTTCTTTGGGTTAAAAAATGATATGTGAAAAATGGGGGGTGGGGGGTCGCTGCACTGAGTGGCCGAAGTGTTGTTTAACTCTTTAACCGTGTTGCATTTTTATTCAAGTCTCTTCTTCTAAATGGCTGAAAGCTATGTATTAGTCCATACAATCTGTCCCCTTCAAGACCAAACATTTGTACTCCTGTATTTTCCAACTCCTTCTCTTTGAAACATTGCAACTACAATGATGCTTGATATACAGTACGGAAAGAGGTCTTATGAATACATTGTTGAGTACAAGTTTGCCCTCACACACTGAAATATTGTAGGCCAATGTGTAGGTGACTTTGACCACTGTGTTGTAGCTTCCACTGTTCCTGTGTTGTACTTGTATGAGTCACTGAGCCTTGCACAGGGGGACTCCTCTGTGGACACAGTAAGGAAATTGGAGGAGGAGTTACAGAGGCTTGGGCCAGTGTGGAGTCTGCTGAGTGATGTCACAGGGTGAGGGGGAGGGGTCTTGACCAGGGGACAGAGTGACCAGTCACTGTGTTGTAGTAAAGGTAATGGCTAGCACAGGTAGGCGACTGGCCCCCCTTTGATGAGTGATGCCCTCCTTACTCTCAGCTGGTCTGAAGGCCAGGGAGAGGAAACTGTAGCTGGTCAGAGTGTCTGCCTCTCTGTAACGGGTCGTGGTTCCTCTCTTTCCTCCCCCCCCCGCTCTCTCTCTCTCCCCCTCTCCTTTTCCTGACGGTGGTTGCTGTGTTACTCGCTCTCTCCCTCTCACAGAGGCGGCTCCTCCTCGTCGATGAAGCTGATGTGCTCCGTCTGCACCCCCCACTCCTCCATCTCCATCTCCAGCGGAGCGGCGTCGGGGCTGGGGGCCCGCTGGCTCCAGGAGGGCAGGAAGCTGGCCTGTGTCTCCTTCAGAGAGTCCAGAGAGCTGGGGGAGAGCGGGGACGGGTGGGGCCCGGAGGGCGGCGTGGTGGGTGGCGGCGGGGTGCAGGGAGGGGGCCGGATCAGGGGCGTGGACGACGTGGGCGAGGGGCTGATGCCTAGCCTGTGGTCCCCTGGGGAGCTGCTGAGCGAAGGGGGGGCGGAGCAGTGGGAGGTGAGAGGAGGGGGTGTGTCCTGCGAGGGGGGAGGGGGGAGCAGGCCCCTGCTGTGCCTGCCCAGGCGGGAGAGGTGGGGGCCCTGGCAGGGGGAGAGAGAGGCGGACGGGGAGGCGGAGGAGGACAGGGAGAGGGAGAAGGACAGGGAGGGGGAAGGGGTCCGAGACACCAAGGCCCGGCGGTCCTGGGGAGGGTGAGGCAGTCCGTTCTTCCCGGCCGAGGGGGGTGACACCCGCCCTGCAGTGCCCTCCTCGCCCAGGGTTGGAGTGGAGTGAGGTGGGGGGGTCTGTGTATGGAGGGGGGCCCTCTGTGGAGGGGTGGTGGGCACCAGGCAGCTCAGCAGACCCCCTCCCCCTGTGTCTGCACTGTCCAGCAGGGAGCAGGGCACGGGCAGCGGGGAGGAGGGGGGCGCGGGCGGAGGGGGAGGGGGAGGGGCCACCGGGGGGCTGCTGATGGACGGAGCGCTGGCGCTGCTGGGGGGCGGGGTCATGGTGGGCGTCATGGCCGACAGCACTGGCTGGGAGCTGAGCAGGAGAGGACGCAGCAGGCGTGTCATTTCCTGCAGCTCCTGGCTGAGCTGCGACACCTGCTGGGACAGACTGCTCATCTGCAATGGGAGGGAGAGGAGAGGAGAGGGAGATGCAGGAGGTTACGTACTGACCACACCCATACCTTTCTCTTTCTCTGTTTCTCCGGTCTCCTGTAACTCAGCCTGGATCCTTGCTGGCTTTCCTTATCTTGATCACCGAATTTGAGTCTTTGCATTGCTGGAGGAGCCCACTGGTCTTTAATCTCCTTGCTTCTTCCTTTATTCCACTAGCCTTGGAATGACAACCCAGGCCGTGAGCTCCGGCCACTAATCTACATACTCATTAAACACAGAAACCAACTGGGGTGTGATTGTAACTTCATGGTCCGCTTAGCGCCTTCCCTAAAAGCCCTGAGGTACTGGATCCAGGCAGTTCCCTCCTGTCCCTCTGCATAAGATGGCTGGAGTTTCAGAACTATGATTTCATTAGCGGATCCCGGGTCAGTGCTTAGGGCCACAGTGTGCCCACCATGGGTCACTGGGGTCCGTCTGTGGAGCACTCACCTCCTGGCTCAGCTTGGTGATGCTCTGCCTGGTCTCCGCATGCTCCTGGCTTCCTACAGACACACACACAGAAGGGGAGAGAGAGAGGGGGGTTCAGTGCAGCCTTGCAAAGTTTTTTTTTTCATATATGTGCATTTTCTTTCTTGCCACACCAGTGAAACCCAGGATGGCATTTCATTTTAGAGAACGGCAAAGAAATAGAGAGGATTTGAGGTTAAAGAATCTGATGAAGGGAAGGAATAAATGGGGAAGACAGCAGACAGGGAAGCACTGAGTGTAAGGCAGGGAAATTTACATTATATTACTTACTGTAATCACATCATCACTTACTCAATTAGCCATATGGAAAGGCCACATCTCCTGGATGACAGACACATTTATTTAAAGCATCTTGCCAAATGGTCACAAATTAATAATGTTTAATGCTATATTTTCATATATCTGATATGTATTATTTTCCATAAAAAGTGAATGTGTGCATGTGTGTGTGTGTGTGTGTGTGTGATTTTGAGTGATTTGTGTTTGGGTGTGATTGTGAATGTGTGTGTGTGTGTGTGTGTGTGTGTGTGCTAACACACACAACTCGTCACGCATCTCAGCTGTTCCATCTGATGCCTCATTAAGGATGTCTAATCACCACCTGAGGTTCGATTTGGCTAAGACTCAGATGCTCCACATCCCAGCTAAGTGCTCTCCCTTCCATGACCCCACCTTCACCCGAGAAAACATCTTGGCGTCAGCCTCCCAGACCCGGGGTGAAACTCGACAGCGAGCTGACCTTCACAGACTACACAGCAGTGGGCAGTAGGGGCTGCAGACTCTGAAACATTAGAAAAACCTGCCCCATTCTCACCACCCACTCAGCCTTCTCCGACACCCGGCCCTCGTCCTCTCACACACGGACTCCTTCCTGGCCTGCCTGCAATGTGCAATCAGACCCCTGCAGCTCTTCCTGATGTTCCTACCCGGCTGGTCCACGATCTGAGTTTCGAAACCGTGGGTATTAGTCTGCTGGGTTGTGAGGGGAATGGCACCCTCCTAACTTCCATCCATCCATCATCAGACCCAACACATCGCGCAGGTGTCACTGCATTCTGCAGCTTCAGGATGCCTGTCTATCCCTTCCACCATCTTCCACTGAAGATACCTCTACCTAAGCATAAACCTCCTTCCCCTATTTGTGTAGTTGAACTACAGGGTATGGTGCAGTTGTACTGTGCTGTACTGTAGGGCATGTTGTATTGCACCTATGTATTGCAGCATATACACACTAGTTGTAGAAGCACTGTTTAAGGGATGATGCATGCTTGAATACAGTCAGTTGTTTTCCATATGTGCCATCTGTTGTGAAACTCTGTCAGATGAAGTTTGTTCTCTTTCTTTGTAGGTCATCCTGGGTGAGAGCACTTGCAGAATGACACAGTGTGGTACGCGCTGAAGTGATTGTGAAGGTGTGTTACCTGGGCTAGGGGACGGTGGGGTGCTCTGGGTCAGGCTGGTGTTGAACTCAAACTTCTGCACTGAGTTGCTATGGCTCTCCGTCTCGATCCCGTCCACAAACCTGCAGCGCGAGCGGGAGTCGGTGAAAGAGAGGAAGAAGGGAAACGACAGTTAGGGAAAGGAGCGGAGAGATGTAGCGGATGAACGCGTGGAGAGCGAGGACTTATCCTTCCGCTCTTTCGTCTTTCCAGTTCCCCTTTCAGCATCTTTAGGTGTGATGTAATGTGCGCGGCCGTGGAGCTGCCCCCTTTTGCCACACAGCCTCCCCGACACACGCGTGCGGGAGACACCGATGCTGCTGCCGCAGTTTGAACGTTACATGCTGAGCGAGGGACGCATTGCGGAGGGGAGAATGTGCGTTGTATGTGCAGAACTCCAACAGCTTCCCACTGTGGCCAATAGCAGGCCGGGCTTGTTGCCATGGCAGCCGGACACTGGGTAGGGGTGTGAAGCACGTATGCTGCAGTCCCTGTTTACACCACCAGATGGCGGTATATTCTGGGGAAATTAAAATTCAGGTTTTGACTCTGAAAAAGTGGAGCTGCAGCAGAGCTGCAGGGCATGAGGCCATTTACTCACGTTTACCAGAAAAAGAAAAATAAATAGAATAATTTTAAACAGAGAAAATGAGCCAAAGATATTTAGAGATTACTCGAAGATTACTCAGCAGTTGGTAAATGTATGCGACATATTCTTGCAATATTATTCATCACATTTTCTATTAACATAATGACCATGAAAACTTTAATTATAAAATGGCTGTAATAAAGCTATGCAGTAATGCACAATGTGCTTTAGGGCAATATTTGAACAGAAAGATCGCTGACGGCGCTTATAGCGATGCCTTATTTGCCAAGTTTGAATCAAATTGACATTTTCTCAAGTTTGAGTCAGCATATCTATGTTTCACACTAACAGAAGTTATTTCTTTGATTCTATTTAATTTGATTTTATTGGTCATGGTTTGAATAGCCACTTATGAAATTCAAACGTAGGTCATTAGCAATTACATAGGAATTACAAGTGCCAATTTGGTGTGTCCTCTGAATGTCCTTTGAGTGTTTACCTCTGAATACAGTGAAGCCTCTCAGCAGGTTAAATCAGAACACACGCGCATACGCACTTTCAACACAGCAATGACGAGAACCAAGCCGTCCCTTAAAATGTGTAATGTGCCTTTTGCAAAAGAATTAGCATTGCCAGCTCCAGTGAGGACCAAGCTGGGCAGAGGAAAGACAGATTGCGACAGACTGGGTATTGCACCTTGCCCCGGACAGCAGTGACTGCTAATGGAAACCATGTCTGTGACAGAGTGACTCATAAGGTTGGACTTTATCCTGATTCGTCTGGACTGAAGCAGCTTGATGTGCAGGCGTACCCTCAGCCCAGGACGCCAGCCCATCGTGGAGCTGTTACCCCCGACTGCTCCCTTTTACGGCTGATTGCAAAGCAGGGGAAGCATCGGGTACAAGTTCCCGAATCCTGGCTGTGATTTCATCTGGGGAGCGAAACCACAACCTTCTGTGGTCTGGCTGTCAACCGTGGAAGGCCTGCTAACCAGCGTGTCCCGGTGAGAAACTGAGTAACGTGATGTGTGCGGGCGTGCTGAGCTTATTGTTCGGTACTTTATTTGGTGCGCTCCCTCACTCTCAGCACGCTCCACAGTCACTGCGCGGGCAGCTGAGGGTTTAAACGTTGCTGATCCCAGAGAGAGCCATGTGCGTATTGCTCATACTCACAGCAAAATGGGCTTGTGTGAGATGAGTGAGAAACCCATTTCTTCAATTCCAGATAACGAGGTGGGTTCTGGATAACAGGGCGGTAGGAAATCTCTGAGAAAAGCTGAGGGAGTTATGGTAAAAAAAAAAAATCTGCCTCTTCAAACACTCAGAGCAGCTCTCCTCGTTGTTGGCAAGATGTGATATCACAATTCATTAGGATTCATGAATGTATATCCCTGACTATCGTTTGATTTAATTTTAAGTAGGTACTGTTCTACGTTCCTGATATGCCCACCACTTTGAATCTCCTAAATACTCTCCTAAATACTGTTTATCCTCATGAATATTCATTATGAATAGGCAATGGGAGGTGTGGTGTAGCAAACAATATCCAATGAAAACACTTTAGGGCATAAACACAAAGCTAAAGACTCTACTGATGCAAATCATATTCATGAGTACATGTGGGCCGTGAGAAGTGGGAATGCCAGGAGGTGGCAGGGATGGATTTTCAATTATTTTACATTTTTATTTGTCTAGCAGACACCCTCTCCCAGAGCAATTTACATTTAATCCATTTGTACAGCTAGATACTTAAGCAGTCGGACGTAGCTGTCTCCCTCACAGATTCAGCAGCAGTACCTCACCTGTGAATCGAACCTGAAACCTTTAACTCGCTCACACTACCTCACATCAGCTCTGTCTCCTTACTTGCTCTTTCGGGGATACATTACATTACATTACATTATTGGCATTTAGCAGACACTCTTTCAGAGCAACTTACATAGGTTACAATTTTAACATTAACCATGTATACAGGTGGATGTTTGCTGAGGCAATTGTGGTCTAAGTACCTTGTCCATGGATATAGCCGTAGTACCCTAGTGAGGATTCAAACCAACATCTTTTTGGTTACAAGCCTTGCTCCTTACCATTATGCTACATTGCGGCCCCTGTGAGGGGGGGGGGGGGGGTGTCCTACCTGGGGCTGAGCTCCGGTGGGGCGCTGCTGAAGCTGACCAGGGGGATCTGTAGAGTGGCAGGCCGGGTCTGCTCGTTGGGGGGGCGAAAGGGGCGGGGCGGCAGCAGGGGGGAGCGGAGGGGTGAGCTGAGGCCCCGGGTCAGCCTCAGAGGGGAGCGGGGTGCCTTGGAGAGGGACGAATGCTCCTCTTCATCACCCTCCTCATCCTCCCTGATGGAAGGAAGCTTCTTCACCAGACCCCCGTTACTCTCCCAGTCCACCTGATGGAGAGAGAGACAAAGAGAGAGAGTGAGAGGTGTAAAGTATAGGGGATGGAGAGAAAGAGGGGGAAAGAAGGGGGGGGGGGGTAGGAGGGAGGTGCGGAGAGAGAGGGTTAGGAAGAGGGGGGAAAGAGGGGGAAATAATAAAAGAGATGGGGAGGGAGGGCATGGAAGACGAGACGAGAAAGAGAGAGAGAGAAAAAGCAAAAAGGATAACAGACATATGGGGAGGAGGGCAGGGGAGAAGCGAGGGAAGAGTGAAAAATAGTTTGGGAGTGAGCATGACAGTAAGGTAGATCAGGAGGTATAGGAAGAACCTTGTAAATTATTTTGACACTGACATGAGTGCATATTTATCTGCTACTTATAAAACTTCCAGGCTAGTTGAACAAACCCATCGGCACTAAACCCCTTTAGAATCAGTGAAAAATATGCTCACAAAACCTGGTGCTAAGATTGCTAAAGCCTCAATATCATGAACATTCCAAAAACAAAACCACCCTGCAGTTTGCACAAGCGTGCACACAAATCCCTGGTCCCACCTCCACACCACCACTAATCAGATTTGAAAGAATACTGACG
>NC_050596.1:25062096-25064596 GCF_013368585.1 Megalops cyprinoides
TTGGAGCACTCTGACTGTGGCGAAGTGCTCTGAATGAATGAATGTTTATTTGGATTGCATTTACAATTTTGAAAAACAACCAGAGTGCACTCCACACACACAAATTCTGGAGAGGTGGCTCACAAAGACAGGTAAGCAGTCTGTATTGGACATTTGAAAGCAGGATGTTGTAAGTTGTCTTAAAAACCATGTTGAAAAACAAAATCAAAACAAAGTAACAAAAAATGTAAGTGTTCAGCGAAAAATACATCTATTAGCACAGAACGATACAGAAAATTGTCACATGAGGTGGTAGCATAGTGCTACTTCGGCCTGGTCCACAATGTACTGTGTAGTGTTTTGTGTATAGTGCATAATACAGAATGTATTACATTCTAATACATTATAGTGTATTATGAATGATGTAAATAAATGTACTTCATATGGACAATAGTGGATAATCGAGAAGAAGTCTGCAGCTGGTGAAACTGTGTTCATAATATTCATAGTATAATCAGACCTGGAGTAGACAACCAGTGTACGATGGAGTGTGAGGTGTGTGACACGTTGTAGGGTAAAAAGCG
Organism: Megalops cyprinoides; assembly: GCF_013368585.1. Taxonomy (NCBI): domain Eukaryota; kingdom Metazoa; phylum Chordata; class Actinopteri; order Elopiformes; family Megalopidae; genus Megalops; species Megalops cyprinoides. The sequence continues at coordinate 25,062,660 of NC_050596.1, forward strand.
AGACTCACGTCGGCCCCGTGTCCCTCCCGCAGGTTGTAGGTGAGATCGTGCTGGATCTCGCTGACGAACTTCTGCGCGTACTCGGGGTAGAGACGCAGCACCTCGCGAAGCCCCTTCAGGCTGATGTACTGCAGGTCACAGTACGTCAGCGCCTTCACGTTGGCGTTGGTCTTGATCACCTGCTCCTTAGTCAGGGAGTCTGAGCCAATCAGGTCCCCTTTACCTGTGGAAATGCGGCCAACATACAAATATCAGACACCTTCATCTGATCACAATTCTCTCAGGCAAAGATGGTCAGTCGTGCGGTCATGCACACACACATACACATACACACACACACACATACACACACAGACACACACACACATACACAACAGGATTCATAAATCCTGGATCTAGGATCTTGTCATCTATGATACAGGAACTCCAAATGGCTTGCAAGGACAGACTGACCTTGAAGTAAAGGTGTTACGGAGACAGAGGACCCTTAATTCTTAATATAAAAGTCAGGTTATAAAGACAGAGCACATTCAGGACATGGGCATGGACCACGGGGCCAACGGCACTCTCCCATAGGTGCAGACAGCTAACATATTTACACTCTTCACGCGCCTCTTTTCCAATAGCTACAGGATGGCGAGAGAGCTTTTGAGTTCAGACTCAGACAGGGAAAAGAGCAATTGAGACAAGGAGACTGTTGGACACTGCACACTCCCGCCTGAGAACCATTTCACAAAGCAAGCCTCAGATCTCTGAGCAGCCCCTCCCACGGGGGGAGCGGCATGGCAAGGAAGATGGGAGGAAGGGGGGGGGGGGGGGGTAAGTGAACAGTGAGCACAACAACAGCCATTTTACACCCTGTCCCTTTCTCCCTGGGGTCTTCAGCACCTCCCTCGCTCTTTTCTCTCTCCAAAACTCCCCCTCTTCGCTCTCCTCCTGCCCCCTCTACTCTCTCTCTCTCTCTCTCTCTCTCTCTCTCTCTCTCTCTCTCTCTCTCTCTCTCCCTCTCCCTCCCTCTCCCTGCTCTCTCAGCACTTTCTCTCATCTTACATGCTCTGTCTGGACACACAGCTTTCACGGCTCAATTCAATTTCAACAGGCTTCTCTGACACCGCAGATAAAATTGCCGCAGCTCCAAAGGTTTATATTCATCAAGCAAAACGGAACACGATACAGGAACACTGCAGCTCCACAAAGTTTTTCTTTAATTAAACTATTCTCTCTGTCTCTCTTCCTCCCCATTCTTCATCCCTCTCTGTCTTTTCCCCACTCCTTTACTTTCTCCCTCCCTCTTCACCTCATGCTCCCTAGCCCTTCCAATTCAAATCAATTCAAATAAACTTCATTAGCATGATCATATAGGTGTACAGCATTTTATATTATATACAGTACTATGTATAAATATACATATACCCATATTATGTTTTATTAATAATGCTGCTAGTACTACTACTAATAATAATAATAATAATAAAGTAAACTAAAGTAATTAGTTGTATGAATAGATAATATATAAACTAACTTCTATGTGAATCAAGCTGGATGAGTGCAACTAGATCATGTGACACAATCTGCAGCTGTGCTGTCAGTTCCTGGAGAACATTATCTTCACTTGGCACATCTATCTATCTACCTATCTCACTAGCTAGCCTGCTATCTATCTAGTTAACCAGCTTTCAAGTCAAAGCTGACGTGGTAAGATCAAATTAAATCTTAACAAGATATGAAAACATAAGAATTTACTTAAATTTGACCAGATGTTTCAGAAATATAATGTCTGAGTCTTCAAAGTCTGTTGAAGAATAAAAAAAATGCCAATCTTGTTATCACAGCAGATGCTTGGGGTGTTAAGATGAAAAGGCACAGGACATCAATGGTAGAGGGGCTTGAAAAGAAATGGTATTAAATCCAAACTGGAGGAATGTAACATGTGAAAA